>NW_027185764.1:22091707-22108347 GCF_028583685.1 Petaurus breviceps papuanus
TTTCTTTGGCTGAGAGAAGACTTGAGTCTTATTCATTTGGCAGGACCCAGGTGTTGGTATTTCAGAATCTCGAGCACCCCTAACCTAAACCTCATCATTTTATGATGAACCTCTTCACTATCAGGTCAAATCCCTTATTCTATTCATCACTTCCACTTCATATTCATACCTATACTGTCTGATGGTTTTCCCTGCTTTCTTCAGTTTGTCTGAATTTTGTAATAAGAATCTCGTGATCTGAGTCACAGTCAGCTCTAGGTCTTATTTTAACTGACTACATAGAACTTCTCCATCTTTGACTACCAAGTATACAATCAATTTGATTTCATTATTGACTATCTGGTGATGTCCATGTGTAGAGCTGCCTTTTGGGTTGTTGAAAAAGAGTGTTATGACCAATGAGTTATCTTGACAAAACTCTATTAATCTCTTCCCTGCTTCATTTTGTACTCCAAGGGCAAACTTGCCTATTATTCCAATTATCTTTTGATTTCCTGCTTCAGTATTCTAATCCCCTATAATGAATGTGACATCTTTTTTTCATGTTATTTCCTGAAGATGTTGTAGATCTTCATAGAACCAATGAACTTTGGCCTCTTTGGCATCAGTGTTGTATTACTGTGGTACTGAATGGTTTGCCTTGGATTTGAACAGAAATCATTAAGTTATTTTGGGGAATATACCCCAGTACTGTTTTTCTCACCCTTTCATTTACTATAAGGGCTATTCCATTTCTTCTAAGGGATTCTTGCCTACAGTAGTTGATGCATTGATCATCTGAATTACATTCGCCCATTTCCAACCATTTAAGTTCACTGACACCCAAGATGTTGATGTTTAATCTTTCAAACTCCTTTTTGACCACATCCAGCTCAGTTTGGTTCATAGATCTTTCATTCCATGTTCCAGTACAATAGTGATCTTTACAGCATTGGACTTTCTTTTTGTCACCAGACACATCCGTAGCTAAGCTTCGTTTCGGCTTTGGCCCGGCTGCTTCATTAGTACTGGATCTACTTGTAGTCATTCTCTACCCTGCCCCAGTAGCACGTTAGATACCATCTGACCTGCAGGGCTCATTTCCCAGTGTCATATCTTTTATTCATTCATTCATTCATTTATTCATTTATTTACTTATTTATTTATTGCTTTTTGGAGGGAGGAAGGCAGGGCAATTGGGGTTAAGTGACTTGCCCACAGTCACACAGCTAAGTAAGGGTTAAGTGTCTCAGGTGGTATTTGAACTCAAGTTCTCCTGACTCCAGGGCCGGTGTTCTATTCACTGTGCCACCTAGCTGTCCCCTTTTATTATTTTAATATTGTCCATGGGGTTTTTTTTGGCAAAGATACTAGAGTTGTTTGCCATTTCCTCCTCCAGTGGATTATATTTTGTCAGAAATCTCTGCTATGACCTGCCTGTCTTGGATGACCCAGCACAGCATAGCTCATAATTTCACTGTGTAATGGCAAGCAAAGTAATACTTTGCTGCTTATTTCAGCTATTCAGGTGCCTTTGAGCCTTGTCTTTGTATCAAATCTTTCTTGGAAACAATATACATTGTGTTGCCCTTAATAGGCCTAAGGGAGGTAATAGACCTAATAGTCATCACATGGAGTTTGCCTGAAGAGAAGAACAGGAAGGAGCAGAGCAGATAAAAGCTTGAACACTGCTTGTGTTGTTGACACTCTGTCTATCTGTGTTGATGTTACTTTGTTAAAACAAAGCATTCTGTCTGATGAAAGAGGACTTTATTGGTGATACAGAAGTCCTGAAAGAGGACTTTACTGCTGTTTACAAAAGTCCTGGGACTTTACTGTTGATTTGTGTTTGATTTTTCAGACAGAAGCTTTGTCTGTTGGTTTGTGTTATTTTGTCAGACAGAAAGTGAATTGAGAAGATAGTGCCAACAATGTGTGTAAATATTGTTATGGTTCTGTTAAGCTTTATGTGTGTAAATATTGTTGTGGCTCTGTTAAGCTTTGTCTTCCTAGAAACAGAAACCTCCAAGAGCTGTCCCTGTAAGCTGATGTATGAAACAGGAGTGGAGAACTGCCTATGTGTGAATCCAGGCAATAGCTGGGAGCAGGCAGCCTATGGAAAAGGAGCCCTGGAGTTTGGAAGTCAGCCTTGAGTTAAGATGAAAGAAGTGTTTACTTGGGTACTCAATGCTGACTGATGATATTGTAACTTACTGTGGCCTAGGGGTGGATAGCTTTTGTACTTTCTGCTACTCTTTAAGGATGATTACTCCTTAAGGATGATTGGAAGCCAGCCTTTAGTCAAGATGAAGGAAGACTTGATTTGGGTACTCTACATTGATTGAAGAGATTGTGACTTACTGAGCCATATGTTTTATTTAAGATTTTGTGGCCACCTTAGAAATAAATTGTTATATTATATTGTTGTGAATGTTGTATTTTAGTTTCTTGAATGTTTTGCTTTAGTTTATTAATGAATAAATAGAGAGTTCACTATACTATGCAATTAGATACTAAAAGTTATTCACCACAGCATTCCTCAGGAGAGCTGTTCATGATTGGCTTTACACACTAGCAACACAAAACCCGACCATGAAAAGGCAGTGATCCAGGAGGGGATATGGATTAAGAAATGCAACCAAATGTAAAATTGCCTCTGTTCCCAATTTTAAGCAAACATTCATGCTTCTGGGGCAATCCTCCTTAATTTGTTTCATTGCATTTTGACAATTGCAAAAGCATTTGGAAACCACTGGGGTCCAACTCAGAACTAAATTAAAGGATCGTTTACCAAGTCTGTTGTAATACCCTTTACAATGATTAGCTCATTTTAAGCCTAGAAAGCAATATAATCCCTCTTCTCTCCCCCATTCCCATTACCCCCACCTCTCAGTTTGGTTTTCTTTTCTTTGACTTTAGGGAGTTTATTTTAGATGAAACATTTTTAATTCAGATGAAGTATTCCCAGTTAGGAAAAATTCCTAGAGAGAACTTGGTTACTCTGCCTAACCTCACATTATTATATTGAAAAAAAGGATAGATAGATAGATAGATAGATAGATAGATAGATAGATAGATAGATAGATAGATAGATATTTACATATATACATATGTAAAATGTATGTAAGAAATTTTTATGTGTCCTCATGTAAGAAAGCATATATGTATGTGTATCTATACTGTAATGGGAATGGGAATTTGAAGACCTTCCCTGCTTCGAAAGTAAACTCTGCCCCCAAATAGGCTGAATGTAGTCACATGAAGCCTGTGGTAGGAAGAGTTTGCTAAAGGGTAGAGGAGAGCCACAGGAAGCTGGGAGTCAGAGCTAGACTAGACAACTGGGGGAGAGGATGCTCAGGCTGAAGTGCCCATCAGAAATTATACACCAAAGCCCCCTAAACCTGCTAGAAGGGGACCCCTACCAGGGTCCCTGGAAACCACCTAGTAGGCCATAATAGTGAGGGAACATTTCACCTGTGTTACTAGAAACATACCCCAGATACAAGTCTGTTCTTGTTAGCCCAGATACAAGTCTGTTCTTGTTAGATACCCAAGACTTTACTAGAAATGGTACCCCGCCTTGGAATCACATTTTGTTGATTAGCAACACCTAGCTCTATAAAAGTATACTTTTCAGAAGACTCAATGCTGTCTTCCTTATTAGGGAGGCAGTCACCGTGGTTAATAAACACTCCTATCAAATTATAATTGGCTTGGCTGTCATGTCCATTTCATTTGTCCATTTCAAGGCAAGGAGTCAGATAAGCTCATGAGTAAATATTGATTTAATATTGGTTTGTGAGAAGGCTGAAGGATGCTGTGGCTCTCTGTATTGTTATAGCTTGTTAACTTCTTTATTACTATGATGGAATCAGCTTACTGGTTTTGGGATTTGGTTTTCTGGTGTCTAAATAAATGCTTTGCTTCTGTCTGCTGTATGGAGAGTTTGTTCTATTTTGCAATCAAGCACAATGTGAGAATATTTATAGTCACAGTCTTTATCGGGATCATGGGCATTGTAAATATGGCATTGGCACTACATATACATACATAATCTCATATACATATTGCCTGTATATGTATCTGTACATGTTCATTGTTGTTGTTTTCAGTTGGGTCTGACTCTTTGTGATTCCATTTGGGGTTTTCTTGGCACAGATACTAGAGTGGCTTGCCATTTCCTTCTCCAGTTTATTTTACAAATGAGGAACCTGAACCAAACAGGGATAAGTGACTTGCCTATGGTCCTATGGTTAGTAAATATCTGAAGCCAAATTTGAACTCCAGTCTTCCTGTCTCCAAACCTGGTACTCTATTCACTGTGCCACTTCACCACCCATATATGTTCATATACATACACATATACATAAACACATATACATGTGTACATATATACAGGGACAAGAGTATTATGTAACTAAAAGTACTGAAGAACCACAAATGATTGAATGAATGAGTGAATAAATGAAAAGATGTTTTTAAACAGTTACTATCTGCCGAGCAAAGTACTAAACACTGAGGATACAAATGCAAAAGCCTGGATAGTCTCTGACCTCATGGAATTTGTAGTCTAAAGGTGGTGGGGTGGAGGAGTTATGATAATACATATAGTAGCATAATGATCAGTATTTTGGTTTAGGAAATTATAGGAAAGGTCGGCTGAAACCTAGGGAAGTGTACTGACTCATCCTTTCCAAAAACAGTGACAGAGTTGATTTGATTATGGTTCCAGAATTGGAAAATGAATGTGAAGAGGACCAGAAGAGGAATCATGGTAAAAGAGTGCCAGATAAGTGGTCAGTGAGTAGATGGCCAAAAAGTGAAGCATATCAGGGTCCTCCTGGGTATTGAGGGCCATGGAAAACACTCAAAAATTTAGAGAGTGGGGACACTAGAGATAAAGACTTACCAGTTCCTTGGACAATGTAAATCAGTCCCCTGAAGGGTTTTGTCTTTTAAGTGTTTGTTTTATAATTTTTGTGTTGGGCATACAATTTTAAAAATTAGAAAAAGAACAAATTAAAAATCCCCAATTAAACATCAAATTGGAAATTTAGAAAGTCACATATAAGATCAGTAAAATTGAAACTAAGAAGACTATTAAACTAATAAAACTAGGAACTGGTTTTATGAAAAAAAAAAGATAAAACATTGATTAATTTGATTAAAAGAAGGAGAAAAACATATTATCAGTATCAAAAATGAAAAAGGTACCACCACCAATGAAGAGGAAGTTAAATGAATTATTAGGAACTATCTTGCCCAATTGTATGCTAATAAATCTGACAAAGTGAAATAGATGAGTATTTGAAAAATTATAAATTGCCCAGATTCACAGAAGAAATAGAATGTTTAAATAACCCCATCTTAGAAAAAGAAATTAAACAAACCATCAATGAACTACCTAAGAAAAAAATCACCAGAGCCAGATGAAATCATAAGTGAATTCTACTTAACATTTAAAGAACAATTAATTCCAATAGTACATAAACTATTTGGAAAAATAGGCAAAGAAGGAGTCCTACCAAATTCCTTTTATGACACAAGTATAGACCTGATACCTAAACCAGAAAGAGTGAAAACAGAGAAAAAATTATTGACCAATTTCCCTAATGAGTATTGAAGCAAAAATTGTAAATAAAATAGCAAGGACAGTATAGCAATATATCATAAGGATCATATACTATGACCAGGTGGGATTTATACCAGGAATGCAGGGGTGGTTCAATATTAGGAAAACTGTCAGCATAATTGATAATATCAATAACAACACCAACAAACCATATGATTATATCAACAGATGCAGAAATTTTTTTTAACAAAATATAGCCCTCAATCCTATTTTAAAAAAACACTATTGAGTGTAGGAATAAATGGAGCTTTCCTTAAAATAAGTAGTAGCTATCTAAAATCATCAGCAAGCATTATATGTAATGAAGATAAGCTAGAAACCTTTCCAATAAGATGAAGGGTGAAGCAAGGATATCCACTATCACCACTATTATACAATATTGTACTGGAAATGTTAGCTATAGCAATAAGAGAAGAAAAAGAAATTGAAGGAATTAGACTAGGCAGTGAGGAAACAAAGCTATCACTCTTTGAAGATGATATGATGGTATACTTAGAGAATCCTAGAGAATCAACTAAAAAGCTACTTGAAATAATTAACAACTTTAGCAAAGTTGCAGAATAGAAAATAAACCCATATAAATTGTCATAATTTCTATATATTACCAACAAAATCCAGAAACAAGATAGAAAGAGAAATTCCATTTAACATGACTGTAAAGACAATATGAGATACTTGGGGGTGGGGAGGGGAGGGACGGTATGTATATATTTATAGCTATAGAGAAACATATCTAAACTTTATTGTGGCCTTCTGGGGGTGGGGTGGGGAGGGATTAGAGAGGAGGGGAAAAAAGAACAAAGTAAAAAAAGTGCATGGCAAAGAACAAAAGAAAACTTACAAGGAAGCAAAGAAAAGATGGACAATTCTTTTTTTTTTTTTAAAGCAATTGGGGCTAAGTAACTTGCTCAAGGATATACAACCAGTTATTTCTGGGTGTGGTGCTAAGTATCTGAGCCAGGGATTGGATCCCCAGGTCATCCCAACACTGGGGCCGGTGCTCTTACTCACTGAGCCACCTGGCCACCCCTAAGCAATTGGGGTTAAGTAACTTGCTCAAGGTTACACAGCCAGGTGTTTCTGGGTGGGTGCTAAGTGTTTGAGCCAGGACTCGATCTCCTAGGTCAAACTGACCCTGGGGCCAGTGCTCTTACTCGCTTTGCTACCTGGCTGCCCCATGGATGGAAAATTCTTAACACAAGTATTATTTATCATATAGGCTTTCTTGAATTGCAAATCTATTGTTACATATTTTGAATCCTCACTTATATTCTGCTATGCACATGACATGCTTTTTTTTTCTTTCTAACTTCAGATTTAAGTCCCAGTATTTAAGTTTATGATGTGTTTATGTTTCTTTTCTCTATTCTGTAGAGAATGTTCTAATGTTTGAATCTAAAATAAAATTTTGAAAAAAAAATAAGGCACATACCAAAGACCGATTATAAGAGATTCATAAGGACAGACTGTTTACTTTTTATATATGTAAAATGTATGTCTAAGATTCTTATTAATAATTGGGTAGCTCATAAGAAAGATTGGGATAAACCTGAGTATGATATGAATTTTAAAATAAAACCATTTAGGAACAGCTAAAAAGAGCAATTATTTTATACAAATGATGTGCAAGAGGAAGAGTTGATACAGAGGAACTGGATGGGGAGGAGGGCTGGTAACCTACTTTCATTGGTTATGGGCTTAAGAGGGAACAATATGTATATATTTAGAAGAGTATAAAAGTCTTCTAAATTCAAAAGAAATAAAACAATAGGGGCATAAGGAGGGGGAGAGGACAAGGGAGGGATCTTTGGGGGGTGAAGGAATAGGTAAAAGGGGGATATAGAAGGGTCTTGAGATTTATTGGAATGGGAGGATAGGGGAAGGATCCTTGGAAGGGGGTAGGCAAGTAATAGAAGGGCGAGGTAGTAGGTAGAAGTAAAGCAGGGAGGCAGGAGGGATAGGAAACAAGAGATGTGCACAAACATAAAAACAAAGATCAGGAGTAGAGTATGTTTGGGAAAGTACATGTCCATATATGTATATGTGTATGTATATATCTATAGCTATAGAGAAACATATCTAAGCTTTATTGTAGCCTTCTGGAGGGGGTGGGAGTGGGGGAAAAGAACAAAGTAAAAAACGGCACAGCAGAGAACAAAAGAAAACTCACAAGGAAACAAAGATGGACAATTCTCAACACAATGTGTATTATTTATCACACAGGCTTTCTTGAAATTAAATTTTATTGTTACATACGTTGAATCCTCTCTTATGTTCTGCTATGCACACAGCATGCTTTTTTTTCTTTCTTTGTATTTAAGTTTCAATATTTAAGTTGATGATATGTTTTTGTTTCTTTTCTCTATTCTGTATTTGTGTTCTGACCCTTGTGTCTAAAATAAAATTTAAAAAAGAGAAAAAGAAAAAAATATATAGGATACTTGGGAGTTTGCCTGCCAAGGCAAACCCGGGAACTCTATGAACACAATTACAAAACACTTGTCACACAGATAAAGTCAGACAATTGGAAAAATGTCAATTGCTCATGAGTAGGCTGAGACAATATAATATAAGCAACAATTCTACCTATATTAATTTACTTATTCAGTGCCACACCAATAAAGTACAAAAAATATATTTTGTAGAGTTAGAAAAAAATAACAAAATTTATCTGGAAGAACAAAAGGTCAAGAATATCAAGAGAATAAATGAAAATAAAATGTGAAGGAAGGTGACCTAGCTGTACTGGATCTCAAACTTTGTAATACCAGCTTTGTAGTACAAAGCAGAAATCATCAAAAACAATCTGCTACTAAGAAATAGAGTGGTAGATCAGTGGAATAGAGTAGGCACACAGGACATAGTAGTAAATGACCATAGTAATCTGGTGTTTGGTAAACCCAAAATGGCCATAGTAATCTGGTATTTGGGACAAGAACTCACTATTTGATGAAAACTGCAGGGGAAATTGGAAAACAATATGGCAGAAACTAGGAATAGACCAACATCTTATACCAATTACCAAGATAAGATCAAAATGAGTACATGAATTAGACATAAAGGATAATAGCATAAGCACAGTAGGAGAATAAGGTTCACCTGTTCACCTGTCAGATCTATGGAGAAGTGAAGAATTTATGATCAAACAAGAGGTACAGAGCATTATAAGATGTAAAATAGTTTTTATCATAATAAATTAAAAAGGTTTTGCAAAAATAAGACCAATACAACCAAGATTAGAAAGAAAGCATGAAGCTGGAAAACAATTTTTTTTTTTTTTATAGCAAGTTGTAAAGCCAGTCATGAGCAGCTCTCCTGAGGACTGCTCCTATGAATAACTTTAAGGATCTAATTGCATAGTATAGTGAACTCTCTATTTATTCAGTAGTAAACTAAAGCAAAACATTCAAGAAACTAAAGCACAACATTCACAACAATATAACATAACAACTTATTGCTACGGTGGCCGCATAGTCTTAAATAAAACATAACATTCAGTAAGTCACAACTTCCTAGTACCCAAGTAAAGTCTTCTTTCATCTTAACTCAAGGCTGACTTCCAAACTCAAT
Source organism: Petaurus breviceps papuanus (assembly GCF_028583685.1). NCBI lineage: Eukaryota > Metazoa > Chordata > Mammalia > Diprotodontia > Petauridae > Petaurus > Petaurus breviceps. The sequence goes on from NW_027185764.1 coordinate 22,100,889, forward strand.
CTCTCCTTTTCCATGGGTTGGTTGCTCTCAGCTCTTGCCTGGATTCACAGGTAGGCAGCTCTCCACTCCTGTTTCATATAACAGTTCCATATTGACTGCTCTACTCCAAGCTCTTCAATTTCTGTTTCTAGGAAAACAAAGCTCAACAGGACAACAACAATATTTATACACATTGTCAGCACTATCATCTCAATTCACTTTCTGTCTGAGAAATCAGTACAGAGCAACAGATAGGACTTCTATCTGAGAAATCAACAGACAGAGTGCCGACATCACAAACATTCTCTCTCTAAGCTTTTATCTGCTCTTCTCCTTCTTGTTCCACCTTTCCCGTTCTGCTCTTTTGGCAAACTCTTCCCATCATGGGCTCCATGTGATGATGTTAAGCCTATTAAGTACAGTGAAGCTCTCCAAACTCCCTTAGGCCTATTAAGGGCAACACAATATACACTGTTTCCAACAAAGACTTGATATAATCAAAGGCAAGGCCTAAAGGCACTTGAATAACTGAAACAAACAAGAAAGTACCAATTTGCTTGCAGTTATACAAGTATCTCTGATTAAAGGCCCCATTTCTCAAAAACATAGAGAACTTAGTCAAAATTTTAAGAATACAAGTTTAATTGATAAATGGTCAAAGGATATGAACAAGTAGTTTTCAAAAAAATCAGTTATCTATAGTCATATGAAAAAATGCTCTAAATCACTATTGATTAGAGAAAGGTAAGCTAAAGCAACTCTAAGGTACCATTTCATACCTATCAGATTGACTAATATAACAGAAGAGGAAAATGATAAATGCTGGAGGGGATGTGGGAAAATAGGAACACTAATGCCTTGTTGGTGGAGTTGTGAACTGATCCAACCATTCTGAACAGCAATTTGGAGCTATAATGGCCAATCAAACTGTGCATTAGGTCTCTATCCCAAAGAGGTTTGTTTTTTTTTAAGGGCTGTGGAGGGAAACTATGTATAAAAACATTCATAGCACCTCTTTTTGTGGTGAATTTGAAATTGAAGGGATGCCCATCAATTGGGGCATGGCTGAACAAGGTGTGGTATATAATTGTCAAGGAATACTATTGTGCTATAAGAAATGATAAGCAGGCTGATTTCAGGAAAACCTGGAATGACTTGCAAGAATTAGTACAAAGTAAAGTGAACAGAACCAAGAAAACACTGTACATAGTAACAACAATATTGTATGATGATCAGCTATGAATAACTTAGCTATTCTCAGCAATACAATGATCCAAGACAGTTCCAAAGTACTCATGATGAAAAATCCTTTCCAAATCCAGAGAAAGAACTGATGGAATATGAATACAGATCATAGCATGCAATGTGGTTTTTTTTTTAAATATTTTTTCTTTTGTTCTGTTTTTTCTTTCACAACATGACCAATATGGAATAATGTTCTACATGACTGGACATATATAACCTTTTTCCGATTGCTTATAGTCTTAGGGAAAGTGGAGGTAAGGGGGGAAGGGAGAAAATTTGAAACTCAAAAACAATTTTTAAGTGAATGTTAAAGTTTGTCTTTACATGTAATTGGGGAAAAATTTTTTTTCAGAGTTCAACTATTTATTTGCTGTATTACAAGAGATAATTATTCAAAAAGACCAAAGCCCATGTCATCATCTAAATCCTCTGATTCCTTTCTCAACTTCCTTTTTCTTCTCTTCAGAGGGGCAGCACACCCCAGAAGTAGCAGCACCAGCTGCTGGGGAAATTCCACCAACTCCTATATTATAGATGAGACTGTGGATGTCAATATTGTCTAGGCCATTTGCAAACAGACCAAGCCAGAAAGATTCAACATTTACGCCTGCTGATTTAATGAGAGCATTGATTTTTTTCTTCTGTGACTATGACCTCATAATCATGCAGGATGGGGCAGAGTAGATGCAGGCGAGGTTGGAGACAGAGGCTACTTCTAGGGTTGTCTGGCTTGGTGTTAGCTGCTGACTGAATTGAGCCTCAGCTTCAGCCCAACATGGACTTCATATCTGTCATATACCTGATACCCACTACTTTTTTCATAGAGTGCCCTTTCTAGAAGGAACTCTATTAGTCTCTTTTAGAGGAGATAGTTGTCATTAACCATACCCAAGCTTTGTCTAAAAGATTTTCCATAGATCTATGGGAAGGCGTTAAGGCAAATAAGTCAGAGAGTTCAAGAAAAAAGACCTAATTTCCCTAATTTCCACTTTTGGGATCAGGCTTTCCCAGGACTAAACTTGATTCTGGAATGGGGAATTTCCTTGAATCTCAGGGTATAAGATAAAAAATATTGTAAAGGCAGTTCATCAAAACTAAGAACTCTACTATCGTGTTTGATATTCATGACTATGTAATGATAATAGGAATTTGAAGATCTTCCCTGCCCCTTAATAAGTCTAACAGAATTTGAAGAACTTCCCTGCTTTGAAAATAAACTCTGCGCACTAATATATAATCACATGGAACCTGTGGTGGGAGGAGTTTGCTGAAGGTGGAACAGAGCCCACAGGAAGCTTAGAGTCAGAGCTAGACTAGACAGTTGAGAGGAGAGAACGAGTCCCAGGGAGTCAGTCAGGCTGGTGAGTAAATATTGGTTTGTAGGAAGGCTAAAGAATGCCCTGGTTCTCTGTGCTATTGTGGCTTATTGACTTCTTTGCTACTATGATGGAATCGGCTTATTGGTTTTGGGATTTGGTTTTCTGGTGTCTGAATAAATGTTTTGCTTCTGTCTCCTATGTGTAGAGTGTTATATTTTGAGATTGAGCACCATGCAAGTATATTTATAGTGATGGGGAATATCACTCTGAATATTGCATTGGTGCTACAGGCTACTATTTTTTTTTGTGCTTTTTGGAGGGGGGAAGGTAGGGCAATTGGGGTTAAGTGACTTGCCCAAGGTCACGTGGCTAGTTTTTGTGTTAAGTGTCTGAGGCAGAATTTGAACTCAGGTCCTCCTGACTCCAGGGCTGGTGTCACTGCACCACCTGGCTCCCCCAGGCTACTACTTCCTAATTGAAGAGATACATTTTCTCAGTTCTTCTCCTGAGCTAATGTAGGGTATTATAATTATTATCATTCAATTTCTTTTTGTTGCGGAGCCAAGATGGCGGAGTAGAAACAATTTCTTTTTTGTTATTCATTCTGTTTACATTGTTGTAGCTACTGTGTACACTGGTTTCCTTCACTGTTTGGTTCATATGCATCTTCCCATATGGTTCCTACACCACGTGGTGGAGAGAGCACTGGGCCTTGAGTCAAGAAATTTTGTTGCTGTTCAGTTGTTCAGTCATGTCCAACTCTTTGTGACCCCATGGACCATAGCATGTCAGGCCCTTTTATCTTCTACTTTTTCTGAGTCTGTCCAAGGTCATGTTCATTTATTCTATGATGTTATTAATCTTGCCCTCTGCCATCCCCTTTTCCTTTTGTCTTCAGTCTTTACCAACATCCTTTCAATGGGGTCCATTCAAATCTGAACTTAGACACTGACCAGCAAGACACTTAATCTCTATTTGCCTCCACTATAAAATGAGGTTAATGGTTGCTATGAGGATCAAATGAAATAATATTAGCATAGTGCCTGGCACAAATAGGTGCTTAACAAATGCTTGTTTTCTTCCATGCTTCTCTGAATTCCTTACAGTTTGACACATTTTAGAAGACTTTGCAAAAAGGATTCAAGCACATTCCACCACCATCACCCCCATACAGTTAACCAGAAAACCAAAACACTCCATTGCCCTAGTAAGAGGCACTTTAAGGTTTTATTTTATGACTATGTAACTACTGAATTACATACATAAAGCAGTGTGGAATCCTGAAGCAGAACAACTGCAGAATTAGGAAGATATGGCCAAGTCCTTACTGGCATATTGTAACTGTGTGATTTCAGCAACCCAGGCCAGCCCTTTAAGAGTAAAAGGATCAGTGCTAATCTACATGAGCTGAAGGGGTTCCATCAGTGGAAATTCCCTCTATCAATGAAATCACAAATCTAGTAAACATGTGTGTGTGCACACCCACACCCACACCCACACTCCTTCTGAATGATCAACATGCTACCTTTCATGGTACTCATCTCTAAAATAATTACATTCCTACTATGCTGTATTTGGAGTCAAATGACTTGTGTTGAATCTAACCTCTGCCTCTCCCTACCAGTGTGACATTGGTCAAATCATCTTACCTCTCTACTACTTTTCTCCTTAATATGAAGCTGTTGAATTAGACCAGAGGCTGTTCCTTTTTTTTTTTTCTAAATACCATCAATCCCTTTGGTAGCTTGATGTAATTGATGGATCCCTTCTCAGAATGTTTTTAAATGAATAAAATACATAGTATTACAAAGGAAATCAAATTACATTAAAATATAGGTAGGGAAGTTTTACTCAAGTACAATCTAGCAGTAGTCGTAGACCCTTTTGGCAATCTGGTGTAGTTTATGGACCTTTCTCAGACAGTTGTTTTGTTTTGTTTGTTTGTTTCAGGGGGGAAGACAGGGCTATTGGGGTTAAGTGACTTGCCCAAGGTCACACATCTGGTAAGTGTTAAGTGTCTGAGACCGGATTTGAGCTCAGGTCCTCCTGACTCCAGGGCCAGTGCTCTATTCACTAGATGCCACCTAGCCACCCAAACTCAGTTTTTAAGTGAATAAAATTAAATAATAATGATATCTAACCCTTCTATAGCACTTACTATGTGCCAGGCATTGTGCTTTACAGTTATTATCATTTGATCCTCACAAGATGAAGAGACCAAGGCAAACAGAGGTTAATTTGCCCAGGGTGAGATAGCTATTATCTGAAATCATACTTGAACTCAGGTCTTCCTGACTCTGTGTTACAAAGGCAACCAACTATATTAAAACTTAAACAGGAAGACTTAGATCGTATTTGATGTAGCAGCAGATGATTCTGAATCCTCTCCTATGTTCTGCTGTGCACATGACATGGTTTTTTCTTTTTTCTTTTATATTTAAGTTTATAATGTTTCTTTTTCTTTTCCTATTATGTGTTTGTTTTAGTATTTGTCTAAAATAAGAAAAAATTTAAAAAAGAAAAGAAAATTAAGATGTCATTTTACTCATCCAAGTTCACAGCTCAAGAACCCCCTAAATTGGACAATCTCTAAGGTCCCTCCCAACTTTAAATCCTTTGAGGTGTTCCCAGTTTTTAAAAGACCACTCCTCCCTTTTCCCATTACCCCCAATTAGAAATGGCTGGTGGAGGAGGAGAGATTCTCGCTAAAGTAGGACAAGTGGAATGCCGCTAAGAGAGCTGGAAGCACTTAGTGGCCTCAGGTGGGCTGTAGGTGGCAGCAGAGGCAGCGGCAGCGGCAGCAGCATCAGCACCAGCAGAAGGTGATAAAGCCTGGGGCTCAGAGCTGAAGGGGCAGCAGAGGCGGCAGGTTTGCATCGCCAGGTCCTGCCGCCCACCGGACCACGGAATGCAGATGGCTCTAGCGGCGCTCCTCACCTGGAGCCGAATCCTCGTCCCTTGCTTCCTCCTTGTGTCCCAAGTCAGGTCATCAGCAGGTAAGCTTGGTTATGACCTCCGTGCAGTCCCCCGACTTGTGCCGGTTAAGATACATGTCATTCTTCTGGACTGCCGGGCAGGAAATGCTGTTGGCATTTAAATGCCCACAGTCTCCCTCGTGACACTGATCCTTGACTGAGAGGTCACGTCATTATCATGGTTATTTTTGCGTGTTTGCACAATCCCTTCCCTCCTCGGAGTCCGGAACGGTTTTCGTTCTCTCTCCATTCTCTCTCTTCCCTTCTCTCCCCATCCCCCTCTTCCTTCTCTTCTTTCTTTAACAGGCTAGATGCCCTTTGATGAATATTGAGAGGAAGGGGGGTCCCTCGGACTCAGCCAGCCCAGGAGGGGAGGCCAGTAAGCTGAGCAAACCTGTAAATATACACCCTCTGCTGGGAAGATTGTTGTAGCCCCACTCAGCCTGGAAATATAAGGAAGTGCTATTTTGGCTATGCTTAACAGCACATTCTCCACCAGGCCTGCTTGGAGGTTTCAGAGAAATCACAGAAATTGTGCCCTGTGCCTTTTGAGAGGTCCCAGCCAGGAGCTAGAATGCTTGCATCTTTGCTCCCCTGCCTTCCTTCCTTTATTAATACTTGGGGGATTTATGGCAAAGGACAATTTTCATTGGTTGGGCAGGGTGGTCTGTTTCAGATATCTTTGATTATCCTGTACCTGGCATAGAACATTCCACCTCCAGCCCCCCCCACCCCCCCTGCCTTTCTGGGTGATGTTCTTCCCTTCTCACCCATGCCTTTTTGAAATCCCTACTTCCCTTCGAAGATCAGCTCAAGTTTTCTATTTTCTGCCCCACTATTGTCCATGTCCTACATTTACTTATGTGTGAACATAATAATTGCAATAATGATAGCTAACATGTATATACCAGTGCTGGACACTGTGTTGAATACTTTTCAGTGATTAATATTATTATTGTTTATTGTGCCTCCCCAGTATAATGAAAGTTTCTTGAGGGTAGCAACTACCTGATTTTGTGTTTGCATTTCTAATGCTTACCTAACATAAAGCCTGGCACATAGTAAGTGCTTAATAAATGTTTGTTGATTGATTAGTTGGTCCAGTCTCAATTACTACTACTTGACATGGAGCTACTTCTCCCTCCTTGGAGCTAGCCTTCATGAACTAGATGTCCAGAGTCAACACTCTGAATTGGGTCCCTAATAGCTGAGTGTTTGTTATTATAGACAGTCAAATAGAAGGAAAAATGACCAAAATGGGCCCATTTTGTTTTCAGTTCTTACCATACTCATAATTGGAATGGCTAGTCTAGGTTCATTATGGTCAGGCCAGCCCCAGGATTACCCTAGCATGGGGAGCCTGGGAAAACTATGCCTTCCCACTTTTATATTCCATGTTTGACGTCTTCTAATACATGGCTCCCTGGACTATTATTTGGTTTTCCAGGGTATTAGTTCAGTCTTAGATGAGACCTGTCTGCTTGTCTCCATAGATTATGAAATTTTTAAGCAAAATCTATCACTGACATATTTTTTTTTCTTTCTCCCTATAAAGAGAAGACTTCTTTCTAAACCACATTTTGCACTATAAACAAAAGATAAAGGGAAGGAACACCTACAGTGAGGGAAAATCTACTACCTCTTGAGGAAGCCTATTCTGTGTTCCCAAAGTCACAGGACCAGATTCACAGTCAAAACTCAAACTTGGGCCTCTTGACCTCAAATCCAGGGCTAAGAACTCACGTTTATATGATGCTTTCTTTCTTCCTTCCTTCCTTTCTTCCTTTCTTTCTTCTTTCTTTCTTCCTTCCTTTCTTCCTTTCTTTCTTCCTTTCTTTCTTTCTTTCTTTCTTTCTTTCTTTCTTTCTTTCTTTCTTTCTTTCTTTCTTTCTTTCTTTCTTTCTTTCTTTCTTTCTTTCTTTCTTTCTTTCTCTCTTTCTT
>NW_027185764.1:22108447-22138853 GCF_028583685.1 Petaurus breviceps papuanus
TCCCTCCCTCCCTCCCTCCTTTTCTCTCTCTCTCTCTCTCTCTCTCTCTCCCTCTCTCTCTTTCCTATGATTTCATTGGTGTTGAAAATTCCCGATGAGAAATTCCTTCTACCAGTGTTATTTAGCAATTGCTCTGCCTATTTATAGGCTGTGAAGGTTGCCTGTGGCACTGAGGGGTTATATGTGTATTATATTCCTAAAGTTGCCAAGAACACTGCCCACTGCCCAAGGGCAAACAGCCACTATGTTTCAGAGACCAAATTCGAACCTATATCTATATAACTTGAACTCAGATAGTTCTCTAACCACTATGTTATATAGCCTCTCTTCATATAATGCATATAATTCTTTGTGGTTTACAGAGCACTTATCTAGCTAGCATCAACCCAAGAAAGTACATAATGGAAGTATCTCAACTTCAGGTGGAGAAACTGAGGCTCAAAAAGCAAATTAAAAAAAAAAAACACAAAAAGGAGACATTAGGAAGTCAATTAATTTTCATTTTAATTTATTTTTTGCCTTTTTTTGGAGGGGGAAGACAGGGCAATTGGGGTTAAGTGACTTGCCCAAGGTCATACGGCTAGTTTTTTTTTGTGTTAAGTGTCTGAGGTCAGATTTGAACTCGGGTCCTCCTGACTTCAAGGCTGGCCAGTTCTCTATTCACTGCACCACCTAGCCACCCCAAGGTTATTAATTGTGATTAGGTTTGGAGGCCACCAAAAAACCCAACTATTTCAGTAATAATGTAGCTGAATGCAGGAGCACAGTGGAAAGAGCTGTGAATGTTTAGTCAGAAGATCAAGCACTCCCTTTTATATGAAGTATTTTCCTCATTGCCCTCAGCTGCTAGCATCTTCCTCAAATCACCTTATGTCTATTTTTTTTATCCATTTGTGGGGGAGTTGGGCCCTTTTGCCAACAGGGAGATTGTTGGAACTTCATAAAGGAATCGCTTGGGATTTTTTTTTTTTTACAATTTTTTACAATTGATACCTCCTTATTTGGATTATAAGCTCTTTGAGGGCAGGGATTGTATTTTGCTTCTTTTTGTTTCTCCAGTGCTTAGCATAGTGCCTGGCACATAGTAGGTACTTTATAAATGTTTAATGATCAATTGATTTTAGGGTTAGTTTAAACCTTTATTTTTTTTTTAAAGCAATTGGGGTTAATCAAGGTTACACAGCCAGGTGTTTCTGGGTGGGTGCTAAGTGTCTGAGCCCAGATTCGATCCCAGGTCATCCCGACTCTGGGGCCGATGCTCTTACTGTGCTACCTGGCCGCCCCAAACCTTTACTTTCTGTAATTAGATTCCTTTGCTTTCTCTACTTGGACTGGGGGGGGGTGGAATTCAGGTAGGAAGTGGAGGGGAGGTGGTAGGGTGGGAGTTGGTAGGAGATCTATTCCCAACACACCAAGCTATGCTTCTTCATTATCAAATGAAATGCCATATGGAAAATACTCAATGAAATGTGTAGTGCTATGTAACTGGGAGCTGTTAGTACTATTACTGTCAGATAGTAGTATTATTTCTTGTGAAAGTACACTGGAAAAAGAGCACCACTTTCCCACTACAGCTTTGGGGGGTTACTATAATCTGGTGTACAGAGAGAAGGGAATATGGATAGTTCTAGTTCTATATCCTGTTATAAATTCCTCCAGTTCTATTATGGCAACAGTTACAATAGCTAGTATTTATATAATGCTTTAAAGTTGGCAAAGAATTTTATGCATGCTATCTTACTTGATCCTAACAATAGTCCTAGGCTACTATTATCTATCTCCATTTTACATGTGAGGAAATATGCTGAGCGTTAATGACTTGCCTAGGGTTGCATAGCTAGAAAATGTCTGAGGGAGGATTTGAACCCAAGTCTTCATTCAACTGTAGCATTCTAGCCACTGTGTTGTCTCACTATATTTTTGGAGTTCTGGGTGGACCTGTTTCCTCTACATTCTAGTTTGTAGGCAGAGGATGTTTGTAAATCAGATATTTGTAAAATACTGAATTTCCTGATATTATTAATAAATATTCCAGAAAGCACACTAATATCAGACATTCCTCCTTCTGATAACACTTGGAAATTTACATTTCTTTAGAAATTTGCATCTCTTTCTTGGTGGAAGAATGAAATGGAAAGGCTAGAAGCAGAATCATGTCTGTGTCTATATTTGTGAAATATTGGGGCAATTTTTGAAATTGCCCATCTTCCCCCCCCCCAAAAAAAATTGCCATTTTCTGAAACATCGCAATACATATGAGCAAAGTTCACTACATTTTCTTATAACATGGGAAAAGTGCTGAAATAGAAGCCAGAGAATTCAGGTTAAAAATCCAACTTCTACTACTTGCTTCCTCTGTGACCTTGTGTAATATAATGCCAAGCAAAGGCAACTTCCCAGGTTCAAAATACCAGCATAGGTGCTCTCTATTTTATTCAGTGACCAACCAAGAACAGAGAAGATTAAAACATGACATCATTCAAAATACAGCATTTACTAAGCGTGATTAAATAATCTCCAAGTACTACCCCACCCCAGGACCTTCCAATCATTCAATCAATTACAAAGTCTCTGTTCTAAATACTTCTCCACCCCTAGGCTATACCTTAATTAAGTCCACCACAAAGCCCCTCTTCTCAAATGGAGATTAGTTTCCAAACATAAGGTCAAAAGTTCCCCACCCCTGGATCACAATTGAATCTACCCCAGAGTTACATCAAGTTTAAACACAGCACTTAATACCCAAATGGAGGTCTTTTCTTCATCTTGACAGGAGGCAAGTTCTCAGCAATCTTAGTTCCTGGGGAGACAAGGCTTAGCAAGGCCATAAGATACATTGCCAGTCCCTTCATGAATTCATCCTCTGTCTGTAGAACAGTCCTAGAACCCCTGAACACATTAGCAAAGCCCTCTCCCAGGATTTCTGTAAACATACAACAAGAAAATCCTTCTTCAGGGCTTCTGAACCAACAGAAAGGCTCCCAGACCCCTGCAACAACAGCACTGTCCCTCACCAGTGGACAGTATTCATTCTGTCTGCAGGACAGTCTCCAGACCCCTGCAACAACAGCACTGTCCCTCACCAGTGGACAGTATTCACTCTCTGTCTGCAGGACAGTCTCAGGGCTTCTTAGCGAACAGCCAGGTTCCAGGACTTCTTCAACAAAAGGACTGTCTTTCACCAGTGGACAAATCTGGCAAAACAACATCAAAATAGACAGACAAAGTACCAGCAAAACAGCCATGTCTCCTCAGTCCTTGGCAGCTCAGGGGGCAGGTCTCAAAAGTCCAGGGCAATTCAAAGCGGCCACCAGCAATTCTCTTAGTCTCTTTCTCTCCACGAGGTGCTGCTTCCAAAAAGATCTTCCGCCTCTCTCTAGAGTCTCTCCAAATCTACCTCACCAGCTCCTCCCAGTTCAGGACTTTCTTTTCACATCAACAAGCCCATCCCACAGGTGGGATTAACAAACTCTGGGTTTTAACACAATCAATTTGAAAACCAAGCCAATACAGGGGAATCTTTAATTGCCATTACTATCACACCTTGGGCAAATCACTTGAGCCTATCCTAATTCTGGCTTTGGCTGAAGGCAACTTCATGTTGTTTAGTATCTGAGATTGTTTTCCCCAAAATGGAACCCTCTCTTCATGTCTTTCAATCATATGCTACTTTCCCCAGAGGATTCTCTCTTAGCTTATTTTTCTTTCTTTCATTCTCATATTCAAATTCTAATTATAAAGCAATTTTCAGCAAGCACGTAGCTGGCTCAATGTACTTATACTCATGGGAAAGCATCCTTTTTTCTTGGCCGTGGTCTTTGCCTCAGTCTCTTTAAAAGCTATAGAGCAGGGGTGGAGGATAGGGGGAGGAATCGATTTAGCAGCTACTCTCCTGAATCGGCTTCAGAACAGAGAAGAAAAAAAGGCTAAAGTGACCTCTGTATCTCCTTGTGATCACTGGCCAGCATATTTATGACCTGATATATTTGAGTGCTTGCAGAAAGACCATTTAAAAGGCTATTGAAGTAGTCTTGGGCAAATCAGTTGCCCCTAATCCTGGGCCAGTCTAATGGTCTGATTTTGGCCAGCTGAAGCAAGGCCCTTATGGGAATGGAACTTTCCCTAGAGAATAAGGAGGAGTTCTCAGCATTGCCTTCATCCTTCTGAGGCCCTTAGCAAATTCTCTTGTCCTCGTGGTTTCTTTTGGTGGCTGATTGTGGTGCTGATATGATGTCACTTTGCAGGTCATCAGGCTATCTCTTGGTATGCTGATAAATGTATCTTCTAAGATGTCATTCTTTCTGTTTTCTTGCTCTCTCTTTTTTCCTTGCCACTATTTATTCTCCAGGGGGAAAGAATGAGGAGGCAAATTGGAAATAGCTTTGGAAAGACACATCTTAGTAAAAATGCACTCCTTCACTGCTTATCCAATTTAGCTCCTGGCATCATAAGAAAACAGCTGATTTTGAGTAACTGTACAAAGAAATACTGACCTTTGGGGTCAGGAATCTTAGCCTTAGCTCTGTGACTAATTAGCATTATAACCTTAAGAAAGGCACATTGTGTAGGTATCTTTTTTTTTTAACCTGAAAAATTACATGATTGTGAGTTATATTCTACTAATTTCCTAACTCCTTCATCTGCATAAAAATTTATCTGTCCTGGTTCTCCCTTTTTTTTAAGAATGCTGCTTTCTGGGGCATCTAGGTGGCACAGTAGATAGAGCCCTGGCCTTGCATTCAGGAGGATCTGAGTTCAAATCTGAACTTAGAAGTTTGACACTTACTAGCTGTGTGACCCTGGGCAAGTCACTTCACTCTGCCTCTCCATAAAAAAAAAAGAATGCTGTTTTCTTTGCTAGGTTATCTAACCAAATAACCTTATATCCAATTGCCTACTCAGGTGTTGATGCTTACTCCTGCCTTAAGACATGACTGCCCCCAGAAAACAATTGTGTATTTTGATAAATGATTTCAAGTTTAATTCAATTCAACAAATATTTGTTGAGCATGCACTCTTTTATCAGGCACTATGCTGGGTGATGGGAAGACTGAGTCAAAAATAAAGCTCCATTTGGACATATAACATTTGCACAGATAAATAAACACAAGATAATTTCAGAAGGAAAATACATTAACAACTGTCTGGATCAGAAAAGGTTTCTGAGAGGAGATCACACTGCAGCTAATCTTTAAAAGAACCTGGGGTTCTAGAAGCTGTGGAAAGAAGGGTATTCTAGGCATGAGGCACAGTCTGGGCAGAGGCAATGAAAGAGATGAACTGTCCAGCTCAGATAGCATCTAGGCAAGTAGGATGGCATGAATGTGAAATTCTTGAAGGGAAATCATAAAAAATAAGTCTGGAAGGCTAGATGGGGGCATATTGTGGAGGCCTTTAATTGCCAACCTAAGGAGTTTGTATTTCTAACTGGGTGATGCAATAGAACAAAAGACCTAGAGTTAAGAAGTCCTGAGGTCAAATCAAAGCTCAGGCACTTGCTGGCTGTGTGACTCTAGGCAAGTCACTTAACCTCTGTCTGCCTCAATTTCCTAATCTGTAAAAGGGGGATCATAATAGCACCTACCTCCCAGTGCCAGCGTGAGGATCAGTTGAGATATTTGTAAAACACTTTTGCAAACCTTAAAGTGTTAGAACCTTAAAGGTTCTAGCTATTGTTACTTTAGTCAAAAGGAAATAGGAAGGTTTGATGATATTTGATCAGAGGAATGACAGAGACCCATGTCTGAGCAATATTAGTTACACAGCAGGGTAGAAAATGGATTGGAGAAGGGAAAGGAAACTACAGAAAGAAAGAAGTTGAAATAGTTGAGTGGAGAGATAATGAGGGCCTGAGGAAAGGTGATGGTGGAGTGAGTGAAGAGAAGAGAATGAGAGATGTTATACCGTGTTTCCCCGATAATAAGACACTGTCTTATTAATTTTTTTGGACAGAAAAATACCAGAGGGCTTATTTTCAGGGGAGGGCTTATTTTAATGAACATTGACAGCAATTTTAATCAACAGGTAAATGTGAACAAAAAAATGTACCTTTATTCAATAATGAATTCAATAAAGAACAGGATGACGTGCTCACTGCTGTAGCTCTGATTGGATGCAGCTCGGAGCGCGGCATGTAATGCAGGGGATCACCTTCACTACAGTAGCAATCTCAAGAGGGCTTATTTTTGAGGAATCTTACACAGTAAGGGGAGGGCTTATTTTCGGGATAGGTCTTATTATCGGGGAAACATGGTAGGAGGTGAAATTGACAAGACTTGGAAAATATTTGGACTTGGAGAATGAAAGAGAGAAAAGAGTCAAGGATGATTCCCAGGGAACAAAATGCTGAAGTAAAGGATGGAAGTGCCCTTTATAGCAAAAAGGAAGTTTGGAGGAGGGGTGAGTTTAGAAGGGAAGATGAGGAATTTTATTTTGGACATGTTGATTTTGAGATGTCAATGGAGTATACAGGTTCAAAATGGCTTATAAACTGTTGGCAAGAAACTAGAATCTAAGAGGGTGCCTTAAATTATTTTTTAGATTTCTGGGGACTACAACAATATATTACAAAGATTGTGACCAAGTGGGATTTATACTAAGAATGCAGGGATGGTTTAACATCAGGAAAACTATTAACATAATTGATAATAATAAAAGTAAAAGAATCATAGGATTGTATCAATAGATGCAGAAAAAGCTTTTGATAAAATTCAATACTCATTCCTACTAAAAATACTCAAAAGTATAGGTAAAAAAAATAGATTTTCCCTTAAAATGGTAAGAAACATCTACCTAAAACAATTAGCAAGCCTTATTTGTTATGGGGATTAGTTGGAAGTCTTCCCAATTAGATCAAGAGTGAAACAAAGATGCCCATTGTCACTGATATTACTCAATGTTGTATTAGAAATGCTAGCAATAGTGATAAGAGAAAAAAAAGAAATTGAAGGAATCAGAATGAGCAATGAAGCAATAAAAACTATACCTTTTTGCAGATGATATAATGATATATTTGGAAAATCCTAAAAATTCCACTAAAAAGTTTGTGGAAACAATGAACAATTTTAGCAAAGTAGCATAATATAAAATAAATCCATCTAAATCATCAGCATTTCTATATATCACCAATAAAATCCTGCAAGAAGAGATAGTAAAAGATATACCATTTAAAATAATTGTAGACAGCATAAAGTATCTGGGAGTATACCTACCAAAACAAGCCCAGGGACTACATGAACATAATTACAAAACATTTTTTATACAAATAAAGTCAGATTTAGATAATTGAAGAAATATTCATTGTTTATGGATAGGCAGAGACAATAGAATAAAAATGACAATTTTTACCTAAACGAATGTATTTATTCAATGTCATCTCAATTAAATTACCAAAAAAATTACTAAGTTAGAAAAAATAATAACAAAATTCATTTGGAAGAACAAAAGGTCAAGAATATCAAAGGAATTAGTGGGGGAAAAATGTAAAGGAAGGAGGTTTAGCAGTAGTAGATCTTAAAACTATACTACAATGTATTCATTATCAAACCTATTTGATCCTGGCTAATAAATAGAAAGGTAGGGGTGGCTAGGTGGCAAAGTGAATAGAGCACCAGCCCTGGAGTCAGGAGGACCTGAATTCAAATCTGGCCTCAGACTCAACACTTAATAGCCCTTAATACCTTGGTCAAGTCACTTAACTCCAATTGCCCTGCTCTCCCCCCTCCAAAAAGCAAAAAAAAAAAAATAGAAAGGTAGATCAATGAAACAGAGTAGACATACGATACACAATAGCAGATATAAAGATTTAAGTAATAGAAATATTATTTAAGAACAACTTTGAATGACTAAGTCATTTGGAATATTATAAATACTCAAATCATCTATAAAGGACCTATGAAGGAAGATGCTATCTATCTCTAGAGAAAAAAACTGATAAATAGAAGTATGTATAGTATGATTTTACATGTGTGTGTGTATGTATCTAATGGTAGTCTTCTCTAGGGAAGGGTGAAGAGAGGGGGAGAAAAAAAGTACACAATAGAGAACAAAAGAAAACTTAGAAGGAAGCACAGAAAAGCAGGGTAGCTTTGAAAATGATATGTTGTATTTACTACATAGTTTAAAAAATGGTGTTTACTACATAGTTTTAAAAAGTTAATGTAGAAACAGGACCTCCGCGTGACTCCAGCTTCTACCTTCTCCAATACATGTAAAAGGGAACTCTAAACAAACTCTGGAGCTACAGAACCCAAAAAACAACACAGAAAAGCTAACCTTCCCCTGAGGACAGCCTGGCAGGAATCAGCCAGCACAGTGCTATGGGAGCCAACCCCAGGTTGGAGGTTTTAGCTCCCAGGTCGGGCCTGACCAACCACCTACTGGAGGGACTCCAGATCACCAGCAGCTCTGGTGGTCCAGAATTATCAACACATAGATGCTAAGGATAAAGTGAGAGGTCAGTGCAGTCTGGACTTTGGGACCCAGTAGTAGGGAGTGAGTTGGCTTTTGCCCTCGGGGCAAGAAGCCACTGAGGGCTGCAGCACAGCCGCTGCCATGTGGCACCTTCAGCTACTAGCCTGCAGAGTGTAGGGGGACCAAGTGACCAGTCTGAGGGGTCATTGCTCTTGCTTTAACCTGCTTGGATCTGGATTGCAATCTAGGGTGGAGGTCCTGGAGTGTGCGACCAGTTTGCCAGAGCATGTGGAGGCTTCAGAAAGGGCACCCAACTAATACCTCTGGCAGCTGAGAAAACCCCAGCATTTTGTACGAAGCTCCCCTGTCTGGTGGTAGAGTCCTACTGTGGCAAAAAGGCCAAAAGTCAAGTATTTAAGTGGCAACATGATCAGGCAAAGGAAGCAAAGCAAACAGAAGAATCCAACATTAGACTCCTATTTTGGGGACAAAAAGGATAAAAGCATGGAACAGGAGGAAGACAATGAAATCAGAAGTCCTGCACCAAAAGCTTCAAAGGAAAATATGAGCTGGTTAAAGGCCATAGAAGACCTTAAGAAGCAGATAAGAGAAGTGGAGGAAAAATTGGGAAGAAATGAAAATGATGCAAGAAAAGAGTCAACAGCCTGACTGAGGAAAATAACACCTTAAAAAAGAGACTAACTCAAATGGCAAAAGAGGGAAGAGGGTGGAGTAGAAGCAGGATCTCCATGCCCCTGGCTTCCACCTTCCCCAATTCATGTAAAAAGGGGACTCTGAACAAACTTTGGGGCTGCAGAACCCACAAAATGACACAGAGAAGCTAACCTCCCTCTGAGGACAGCCCGACAGGCTGGCAGGAATCAGCTAGCAAAGCACTCTAGGAGCCAAGCCCAAGTCCGCATGAGCTGGAGGTTTTAGCCCGATGACGGGCCTGAACAGCCGCTGGCTGGAGGGACTCCAGATCACCAGCAGCTGTGGCTGTTTCCAGATTTATCAACACACAGATGCAAAGGACAAAGTGAGAGGTCAGTGCAGTGTGGACTTTGGGACCAGTAATTGGGAGAGCATTGGCTTTTGCCCCCAGGGCAAGAAGCCACTGAGATGCCTGGCACAACCAGCACCATGTAGCAGCTTCAGCTCCTGGCCTGCAGAGTGTAGGGGGACCAAGCAACCAGTCTGAGGGGTCATCTCCCTTGCTTTAACGTGCTTGGATCTGGATTGCCGTGTAGGGTGGAGGTCCTGGGGTGTATGACTAGCTTGCCAGAGTGTGTGGAGGCTTCAGAGAGGCACCCAACTAATACCTCCAGCAGCTGAGAAAACCCCGGTGTTTGGGATGAAAGCTACCCTCTCTGGTGGCAGAGTCCTACTGTGGCAAAAAGTCCAGGGGTCAAGTGACTGAAGGGTAACATGACCAGGCAAAGGAAACAAAGCAAACAGAAGATTCCAACATTAGACTCCTATTTTGGGGATAAAAAGGATAAAGTATGGAACAGGAGAAAGACAGTGAAGTCAGAACTCATGCACCAAAAGCTACACCAAAAGGAAAATACGAGCTGGTTACTGGCCACAGAGGACCTTAAAAAGCAGATAAGAAATGGGAAGAGAAATGAGAATGATGCAAGAAAATTATGAAATGAGAGTCAACAGCCTCACTGAGGAAAATCACACCTTAATAAACAGACAAACTCAATTGGCAAAAGAGGCTCAAAAAGGTAATGAGGAGAGGAATGCTTTAAAATACCAAATTTGCCAGATGGAAAAAGAAACTCAAAAGCTCAATGAGGAGAATCATTCCCTCAGAGTTAGAATGGAGCAAAGAGAAGCTAGTGACTTTATGAGAAATCAAGATACTGTTAAACAGATCCAAACAAATGAAAGAATAGAAGGCAATGTGAAATATCTCATGGGAAAAACCACTGACCTGGAAAATAGATCCAGGAGAGATAATTTTAAAATTATTGGACTACCTGAAAGCCATGATCAGGGAAAGAATCTAGAAATCATCCTCCAAGAAATTTTCAAGGAAAATTACCCTGATGTTTTAGAACCACAAGGCAAAATAGAGGTTGAAAGAATCCACCAAACACCTCCTGGAAAAGATCCCAAAAAGAAAACTCCTAGGAATATTATAGCCAAGTTCTGGAATTCCCAGATCAAGGAGAGAATATTACGAGCAGCCAGGAAGAAACAATTTGAATATTGTGGAAACACAATCAGGATAACCCAGGATCTGGCAGCTTCTACACTGAGGGATTGAAGGGCTTGGAATATGATATTCTGGAGGGCAAAGGAGCTGGGATTAAACCAAGAACCACCTACCCAGCAAAACGGAATATCATGTTTCAGGGGAAAATATGGTCATTCCGTGGAATAGAGGACTTTCAAGCATTCTTGATGGAAAAACCAGAGTTGAATAGAAAATTTTGCATTCAGATATAAGAAGCAAGAGAAGCATGAGAAGGTAAACAGGGAAAAGAAATAAGGAACTTATCAAAATCTAACTATTAACATTCCTACATGGAAAAATGATAATTGTAACTGATCAAATTTTTCTCACTATGAAAATAGTTGAAGGGAATATATATGTCCATACAGGAGGGTATACAGGCGTATGAATACATATGTGAATGTGTGTGTGTGTCTGTGTATGTGTGTATATATATATGTATATATGTCTACAGGTTTACATAGAGGGCACAGGACCAATTTAATAGGAAGGAATGATACTTAAAATGTGAAATTAAGAGGTGAGAGGAATATAATGAGAGAAGATGGGGAGAGACAGAATGGGGTAAACTATCTTATATCGAAGAGGCCAGGGAAAATGGTTACAATGGAGAGGAAGAATAAGAACACAAAAGGGAATGGGTCAACCTTATTCTCATTGAATTTGGCTCGAGGAGGGAATGAAATGCACACTAAATAGGATATCTCACCCTCCAGGAGAATAGGGGGGAAGGGGATGAGAGGGGGGATGATGGAAGGGAGGGCAGGCTGGGGGAGGGGGAACTTGGAAGCACCCACTTTTGAAAAGGGATGGGATCAAAGTAGAGAATAGAAGAAGTGGGAGGTGGAATAAGACGGAGGGAAATATAGTCAGTCTTTTATAGTATATCTGTTTTAATATTTTGCATTAGCTACACATGTACAACCTATACTGAACTGCTTATCTTCCCAGTAAGGGTTGGTGACAAGGGAGGAAGGGAATGAATCTGGAAATCTGTTTTAAAATCAAATGTTTAAAAAATATATATATCCTTTTCCCAGATCACACAACCTTGTAAGCACCAAAAACTTGCAGATCCCCAGAACTACCTCAGAAAATTGTAGTATAAAAAAAAAAATACAAACAAACCCTGAAGCTTGACACAGTGCCTCCCTAACCCCAGGTGAGCAGAGCTCAATTTTAACATAAAGTTCAAAGTGAATAAATAGTCTGGGAAAAATGAGCAAACAATGATAAAGAATGTGACCACAAAAAGCTACTATGGTAACAGGGAAGACCAATCCATAAACTTAGAAGAAAACAACAATGTGAAAACAGTTACAAGCGAAGTCTCAAAGAAAAATGCTGATTGGACCAAAGGCCAGCAAGAATTCCTGGAAGAGTTAAAGAAAGAGATAAAAGTGGCAGAGGAAACATTGGAAAAGAAATAAGAATGATGCAAGAAAATTGGTTTAAAAGGCACAAAAAGTACTGAAGAAAACATCATCTTAAAAAACAGAATTAGCCTAAGGGCACAAAAATTCACTGAAGAGAACTCCTTTAAAAGTAGAATAGACAAAAAGGAAAAGGAGGTAAAAAAAATTCACTAAAGAAAATAATTCCTTGAAAGTTAGAATTGGGAAAGTGGAAGCTAATGATTCCATGAGACTTTAAGAAACAATAAAGAAAGTTTAAATTAAAAGAAAGAAAAATAGGGGGCAGCTAGGTGGCACAGTGAATAGAACCCCAGCCCTGGAGTCAGGAGGACCTGGGTTCAAATCCAGCCTCAGACACTTAACACTTACTAGCCGTGTAACCTTGGGCATGTCACTTAACCCCAACTGCCCTGCCCTCCAAAAAAAAAAAAAAAAGCAAAATAAGAAAATGTGAAATATCTCATTGGAAAAGCAACTGACCTGAAAAATAGATTCAAGAGAGAAATTTTCAGAATGATTAGACTACCTGAAAGCCATAGTAAAAAAAAAAAAAAACAGATACTAGACATCATATTTTAAGAAATTGCCAAGGGAAACTGCCCTGATATCCTAGAACCAAAGGGTAAAAAAGAAATCAAAAGAATCCACCGGTCATCTCCTGAAAGAGATAAAAAAATGAAACCCCCAGGAATATCATAGCCAAATTCCAGGATTATCAGGTCAAAGAGAAAATATTGCAAACAGCCATAAATAAACCATTTAAATATTGGTGAACCACAGTCAAGATTATGTAAGATTTAGAAACTGTTACATTATAGGAGAGGTGGGCTTGAAATATGATATCCCAGAAGGCAAAGGATCTAGGATTATAACCAAAAATAATTTACCTGGCAAAACTGAGTAGAATACTTCAGGGGAAAAATAATGATATTTAATGAAATGGACAACTTCCAAACATTCTCAATGGAAAGACCAGAGTTGAATAGAAAAATCTAACATTCTAATAGAAGACTCAAAAGAAACATAAAGTGAGTAAGAACACCGGCCCCAGTGTCGGGAGACCTGGGATCAGTTCCAGCCTCAGATACTTGGCACCCACACAAAATAACTGGCCATGTAACCTTGAACAAGTTACTTAACCCCGATTGCTTTAAAAAAAAATAAACATGAAAAGTAAACATGAAAGAATAATCATAAGAGACTCAATAATGTAAAACTGTTTACATTCTTATATTGGAAGAGGATACATGGGACTTCCAAGAACTTTATCTTTATTAAGGCAGTTAGGAGTCCACATAGACAGAAGACATGAGTGTGAGTTGGTTATGTTGGGATGATCTAAAAAAAATGTTGGAATGAGAAAAATGGATGCATTGGGAGAAGGAGAAAGGAAGAGATAGAACAAGACAAATTATCTCACATAAAGTAGGAGCGCAAAGAAGAGCTTTTGTAGTGGAGGGGAAAATTAGGGCAGGGGGAGGTGGTGGGCAATATTTGAACCTCACTTTCATTGGAATTGGTTCAAAGAGGGAAGAATAAATACATACTCTGTGGGGTATAGAAATCTGTCTTACCCAATAGAGAGATAGAAGGGGAAGGAGATAAGAAATATGGTGGAGAGATAAGGGGGAGGGCAGATTTGGGGAGGCAGTGGTCAGAAACAAGACAGACTTTTGAGAAGGGACAGGATAAAAAGAAAGAGAGGACAAAGGAAAATGAGTTGAAGAGAAATGCACAGTTAGCGATCATAACCATGGATGTGAATGGAATGAGCTAGCTCATAGAAAAGAAGCAGATAGCAGAAGGGATTAAAAACCAGAATCCAATAATATATTGTGTATAAGAAACACCCTTGGGACAGAAAAACACACATAGAGTTCAAATGAAGGGCTGAAGCAAAGTCTATTATGCTTCAGCTGAAGTGAAGAGGGCAAAAATAGCAATCATGATCTCAGACAAAGCAAAAATAAAATTAGACCTAATTGAAAGAGATAATTAGGGAAACTGTATTTTGCTAAAAAGATACCATAGACAATGAAGTAATATTAAAATATTTTACAGCAATTTCCTCTGATAAAGGTCTCATTTCTCAAATATATGGAGAACTGAGTCAAATTTAGAAAACTAACAGCCATTCCCCAATTGACAAATGGTCAAAGGATATAAACAGGCAGTTTTCAGAAGAAGTCAAAGTGATCTATACTCATATGAAAAAATGCTTTATGGTCTCAGACAAAGTTATGGCTAAAATAGATTTAAAGAAGAGATAAATTGAGTAAACACATTTTGGTGAAAGGTACCATAGACAATGAAGCAATATCCATACTGAACCTATATGCATCAAATACTGTAACATCTAAATTTTTAAAAGAAAAATTAAATGAGTTACAGGTGGAGATAGATAGTAGTACTAAACTAATAGAAGACTTCAATCTTCCCCTCTCAGAACTAGATAATTCTAAACAAAAAATAAATTAAAAAAGAACTTAAGGAAATGAATAGAATTTTAGATAAGTTAGATATGATAGATATCTAGAGAGAACTGAATGAAAATAGAAGGGAATGCTCCTTTTTCTCAGCACTTCATGGTACCTTTACAAAGAATGACTTTATATTAGTACATAAAGATTTTATAGTTAAAAACAGAAAAGCAGAAATATTGAAAGTATCCTTTCCAGATCATAATGCAATAAAAATTATGTTTAACAAAGGACCACAGAAACACAGGTGAAAAATTAATTATGAAAATTAATGGAGATTAAACAATCTAATTTTAAAGAATGAGTGAGTTAAAGAACAAATCATAGAAACTATCAATAATTTCATCAAAGAAAATAATAATATTGAGTCAACATATCAAAACCTATGGGATACAGCAAAAGCAATGATTAGAGGAAAATTTATATCTCTAAATTCTTACATCAATAAAACAGAAAGAGCAGATTTTGAATTGAGTATGCAATTAAAAAACTAGGAAAAAAACAAATTTAAAATCCCCACTCAAACACTAAATTGGAAATTCTGAAAATTAAAGGTGAAATTAATAAAATTGAGAGCAAAAAACCATTTAATTAATAAATATAACTAGGAGTTGCTTTTATGAAAAAACAAACGAAATATACTGTGGCCAGTGCAGTTAGTGGGCTAGTGAGTGGAATAATGAGATGGAGGTGTAATCAATAGTCTGTTTATTACAGGACCATTTCATACAGAGCCAAAGATGCAAGGAGCTCACAGAGTTTTTATGCCTCTCCCCCCCAACCCCCAAGAGAATGTAGACAATGTAGAAAGATCCTCCCTCAAAGGAATCCAGACATGTAAAAGGACCCTCCCATAATCTTGTTTACCCTTGTTTAAGGTTATTTATTAGGGTATTATTCTAGGACAATATCCGGGAGGCATCAACAAAAAGATTACACACCCTCTTGCTTATCTGCCCTGTAACCTTTGCAGGTAACTGTATAGAACAGATGAATATACCTTAGCAAGGTCAAGGGACCCCCAAAAATTCCCTACATAATACATCCTCATGCTTGTCTGCCCTGTAACCTTTAAGGTAATAATATAGGGGAGTGGAACATTTCATTAGCAAAGCGGGAAGACTTCTGAAAGTTCTCTACAGAAATAGAAAAAACAATTGGTTAATTTGATTTTTTAAAAAAGAGAAGAAAACCAAATTACTAGAATCAAAAATGAAAAGGGATATACCACTAACAAAGATGAAATATTTTTGTGTAAATAAATTTAATAATTTAAGTGAAGTGGAAGAATATTCACAAGAATATAAATTGCTTCGATTAGCAAAATAGTAGATGGAATGTCTAAGTAGATCTATTTTACAAAGAAAAATTGAACAGGCCATGAATGAGCTTCCTGAGAGAAAAACACCTGGACCAGATGGATTTATAAGTGAATTCTAACAAACATTTAAAGATCAATAATTTCATTATTAAATCAATTATTTGGAATAATTATTTGATAAAGAAGAAATTCTATCAAATTCCTTTTATGAAACAAATACATTACTGATACCTAAACCAGGAAGATTAAAAATAGAGAAAAGAAAATTATAGACCAATTTCATTAATGAATATGGATGCAAAAATCCTAAAAAGAACAATAGCTGAAAGAAAACAACAATATATTAGAAAGATTATACATTATGATCAAGTTGGATTTATACCAGGAATGCAAAGATGGTTTAGCATAAGGAAAACTATTAACACAATTAACTACATCAATAATAAAATTTTTTAAAAATCTCAATTATATGAACAGATGCAAAAAAACATTCAAAACATTTGAAAGTATTGCTATAAATGGATTTTTGCTTAAATTGATTAAAAGTATTTATCTAAAACCATCAGCAAGCATTATTTATAATGCGGATAAACTAGAAGCCTTCCTAGTAAGATCAGATGTGAAACAAGAATGCCCATTGTCACCAATATTATTCAATATTATATTGGTAATCCTAGCAATAGCAATAAAAGAAGAAAAAGAAATAGTAAAAATCAGAATAGGGAACGAGGTAATAAAAGTATCTCCTTTTGCAGATGACATATTGCTATATCTGGAAAATCCCAAAGATTCAACTAAAAAGTTAATTGACACAATTAATAGTTTTAGCAAAGTGGCAGGATATGAAGTGAGTTCAAATAAATCATCATCATTTCTATATGTCATAACAAAACTCTCTAAGAAGAAAAAAAAAGAAATTTACACGATAATTTTGTTGCATATTTAAAAGGAACAGCAAGTTGTACATAGTAGATTTGCAGTTCCATGTGCAATTATCTTTTTTTATTATACTGTTATAGAAATGCTTGTTTTATTCCATAAATTAAAAACAAAATACATTTAAAAAACAACAATAACAATAAAAGAAAACATTTTAAGAGGACCTAAAAAAGAAAAAAGAAAAACTGCTCTAAATTACTACTGATTAGAGAAAAGCAAATTAAAACAACTCTGAGGAATCACTTCACATCTATCCAAAATGACAAATGCTGGAGGGGAATGCAGGAAAATAGGTATATTAAAGAACTACTGGGAGAGTAGTGACCTGGACCAATTATTTTGGAGAACATTCTAGAACTATGCCCAAAGGGCTATAAAACCTGACTACATTTTGATCTAGCAATACCACTACTAAATTTGAACCCCAAAGAGATCAAAGAAAAAGGAAAAGGACCTATATGTATAAAAATATTTATAATAGCTCTTTTCGTGGCAGCAAAAAATTGGAAATTTAGGGAATGCTCATCAGTGGAATGGCTGAACAAATTGCATCATATAATTGTGATGAAGTACTATTGTGCTAATAGAAATGATGAGGAAACAAGACCCTATGAACACATGCACAGTGAAATGAGAACTGGAAGGTAATTGTGCATAGTAACAGCAATGTTATTATGATGATCAACTGTGAACTACTTGGCTATTCTAATCAATACAATGATCCAAGACAATTCCAAGGGACTTATGATGGAAAAATGCTATCTATCGAGAATTGATGAACTCTGAGTACCAATTGAAGTATAATTTTCTTGCTTTATTATCTAATATGGCTAATACGGAAATATATTTTGCATGATTTCACATGTATAATTCATATCATATTATTTGACTTCTCAGTGGGTGGAGAAAGGGTGGGAAGGAGGGGGAGAATCTGGAATTCAAATTTTAAAAAGAAAAAATGCTAAAAACAAATACATAAATAGAAACAGGAAGACAATAGAAACCAGAAAGACAAGTACATGAATGTGTGAGAGAATGAATGAATGAAGAAATATATGCAGAGCACTGTGTTAAATACTAGGGTTAAAAATAGAAAAAATAAAAACCAGTCTCTCCTCTCAAGGAGATCATATTCTAATGAGGGAGACAACACATACAGAAGGTTTCAGCTTCAAGTCATATGGAAAAATCCCATGGTCCTTAGGTTGCCAAGGCATAGAAACTGGTAAATGCCTCTTCTTTAATGTCATTTATTCTGACAAAATCATATGATTTTCAGATGTTAAACCATTTAACAATGCCAAGGACTTTGGTGTTAAGAACTTTCTTTCCTGGGTCTTCAGTAACTCTAGCTACAGTATGTGGAGAAGCAGTTTCGAGGTCTCATCTCCATATGAGATGCTTCCCAAGATGAGGGCCACCAATGGTGGAATTCACAATTCCTCTGTCCCCCTCTGCCCCTTGGGTCACTCTTTCCTTCTGATTGAAGAAGGGAGAATGTGGAGGGGTTCCAGGGCAGGCACTCTGTCATTTTCCACCTTCCTGCTGGATTTCATCATGTCCCCTGAGTTAGGATACTCTTCCTTCCCTACTCTCTTCATCTCCTTTTTTGTGTTGTCTTTCTTCCACTAGATTGTGATCTCCTTGATGGCAGTAACAATCTGTTCCATTTGCTCCATTCTGTCATTCAGAAAGTATACTGTTGGGGTCATATTTTCCCTCTTCTGATTTAAGCTAGTTATGCTCCTTCCAAATTTTTTTTAATTCTTTTTTTTTTTTTTGGAGGGGGAAGGTAGGGCAGTTGAGGTTAAGTGACTTGCCAAAGGTCACACAGCTAGTTTTTTATGTTGAGTGTCTGAGGCCAGATTTGAACTCAGGTCCTCCTGACTCTTACTCAGTGCACCACTTAGCTGCCCCCAAAATTAATTTTCTTAAAAAAAAATCTTTTTTTAAAAATTTCTTTCATTTACTTTTAGAGTTTTTGGCATTGGTTTTTTTTTGTTCTTTTTTTTTTTTTTTGCGGGAGAGGAGGGGAAATTATACTTCTTGTGGGCTTACTTTCATATTCTTGATTTACCTCTTGGGCTTCTCTTACCCATAGTATTTCATCAGTTATATTTAGAATTTTCTTAATCATCTCCAGCCTCAGCTCCTGGAATGGGACTACCACGTACAATAGAGTGCCTGATTCTATTCCCTCTACAATCTGGATGCTGCTTGTACTATCCTGCTGCCATTCTGAATTGAGTGACTGGGTCCTGATCCCTTTCCCTGGGACAAGATGTTAGAACCAACTTCTACTGCCCTGTCTTCTTTCTCTGTCTCCTGGTGGCCTAACTCAGGTGCTTACCTTAGTTCCATCTCTGTCTCCTGTGTATTCTCCCATCAGGAATTGACTTGTCCCCTGCTACATCCCTGAACTGCCTTTAAGAGGTACTAGAAAGCATGTTGACTTGAGACATGCTAGAAGGGCTCCAGGGGGCCTTAACCTTGTCTTTGCCTGTGTGGTCCCCTGGTGGAGCCACCAAATATCAGAGATCATGATAATTTCAGGCCTCCTGGAGGGCTCCCCAGCACAGGCTGCCTGGATCCGCAGCTGTGACTCCAGCAGTCTTATTATTATTATTTACTTTTAGTTTACAACATTCAGTTCCATAATCCCTTGAGTTCCAAATTTTCTCCCCCTCCCCTCCATGGTGGCATGCAATCTGATATAGGTTCTACAAATACCTTCACATTAAACACTAGTCAAGTTGTAAAGAAGAATTCTAACCAATGGAGTGAACGAGAAAGAAGGAATGAAACAGAACAAAAACCAAAAGAGAGAGAGCAAGTAGTTTTCTTTAATTTGCAATCAGACTCTGTAGATCTTTCTCTGGATGTGGATAGCCCTTTCCATCATGTGTCTTTTGGAATTGTCTTATAACCTTGCATTTCTGTCAGTCTTTTTAAAGGCATAAGGCATGGTGGGAATTACAGTGACTGTGGCAAATTGTTCTAAAGAGAGATGTAGGGTGTCTTTGTTGCATACTTTTGCAATCACTCTAACCTGAAATGACTATATCTCTTGGGCTAAAGTAATATGATATTTTTAAAAAATTGAATTGTGATTGATATAGGAGGACAGACCATGTACTGTCTGCTTTCTGGTTTCTCTGACCAGTGTGATCTGTCAAGGCAGGTGGCCCAGACAGCCACTAAGGGTGAAGTCTTCATGTTTGCTGGTCCAATCATGGAAGACAACTGCTGCATTGTCCCTTCCACTGACTCCAGCCTGTATCACTTATGCTGGACCTACACCAATTCCTCCTGGGAAATCTGTCATAGTGGTTAGAGATTCTCTCAGATACTTCCTCATTTCTGCCTAGGTTGCTCACTCCTGTAGACATCTGGTCATACCAGTCACTTGCTACAGCTGAGTGCCAGTCCTGGGTTCTCTACCTTTCCCCAAGTCCAGGCTGGTTCTTGTATTATCCAAGATAATCCATAACATAGCGGGGGTAATATAAGGCCAGACAAAGGAACTAAAGCTATGTGGAATCTCTTAGCTAAGGTCACTTGGCGAAGAACTTTGGATCCAGGTTTAGAACTCAGATCTTCTGACTTTTTCCCCAGAACTCTCGCTATCACACCATACTACCAGGATTGTTTTGAAAAAGAAGACACCACAGATTGTGGTGCCCTGCACAACACATTCGATACAATGCCAGCCTATTAAGTTTTGTTTGGTGTTGATAACCTGGATGAAGAATCTGAACCAAAGTCTTCAATTTATCCCATGCCTCAGCTCATCTTGTTCAGGCTTTCTGGTACACAATGATAGGTCATCCCATCTTCATTGTGTTGCCTGAATATAGCAAAAGCTAGACATAACTGTTCTCCTCACCTCCAGCCTCTCCCTTCTCTGATTATTGTCTGCACAGCTGCCAAATTGATATTCCTAAAATAAAACCTGTGCTATAGTCCCACTACTACTCAAGAAGCCCAGGTAACTCCCTATTGCTCTAGGATGAAATAAAAACTCTCTCTTTTGGCACTGAAAGTCTTTTGCACCTTGGCTCCAACCTATCTCTATATACAGATTTCACATTATTTCACATTATTCATGAACTGTCTACTTGTTCCTTGTGTACCATATTCTATCTCTCACCTCCATGCTTGTGCCCAAGTTTTATCCCAGGCCTGGAATTCCACCCCTTCTCACCCCTGCCTCTTGGAATCCCTAGTTCCCTTCAAAATTCAGTTGAAGTATCACCTCCTACAAAAGGCTTTTCCTGATCACTCCCAACATTGTCTTCTCTCTTACCCCAAAGAAAACACATATAGAAATAAAATAATATACTTTTATATTATTTTATGCATTTTATTATATCTAAATATATATTTATATTTTAACATACATGTTGTTTTTCTTTTTATGTGTATATATATATACACATATAGATATATACATACATGTTTTTTGTCCGATAACATATAAACAAAAACGATTTCGTTTTTGTCTTTATGTCTCCTAAGGTTCTAGCACAGTAGCTGGACATAGACTGTGATTATGCTTCTTGAATTGAGAAGAATTCACCTGGCTAGTATACAAAACATGTTTGTAAATTGGTAGATTTTTGTAATCTGTCTATAAGAACAGATAAACCTTCTAGTCCTTAGGAGTATAGTTAAGGAATACTAAGGAAATAACTTTATAAGCATAATTTATCAAGGTCCTCTGGAGAGATTTGGAAGATATAATAATGTTAATTGCCTCTTTGGGCATTTAAAGCCTTTTTAACTTGTCTCCAGCCTACCTGTGTATGCAGATCATAGGCCAAGTGCCTAACACAAGGCTGTCCCAGGTTCCAGGCACTCTATAGCTCCATGTGGCACTCAAAACCCTAACTCACCTTTCCCCTTTGATGTGTTTACTTTTAATAATCAGCCCGAGGAATAAATTAGCTCAAAGCAAAGACATTTAATGAAATGGCACAGTAAGAAAAGTAGCAAAACAATATTTCTTCCTTAAACCTAGAAGATTTTCTCCCACAAATACACTTATTCCATCCATGGGGGAAAGAAAGGGGAACACACATAGCTAGGTAGGGTATGTCCTAGGAGGCTCAGCATACACCTGCAATTCTGCAGGCCTGGAAATGTCTTCTTGTCATATTGTCAAACTGCTCCTGCTCCCTGCCACATTGACCTTCCTGGATTTGCTGTCCCTACTGTACCCTGGTCTACTGGATGCATGCATCCTCTTCCTGCTGTTCTCCTGGATCTGCTGCCGCTGTCATGCACTGCTCTCCTGTGTGTGTAGCCTGTGCTAGATGGTGCCAAGCATGGCGCCTTTGAACTGGCAGCTAGAGAGCTTTCCTTTGCTTCTAGTTTCTAGGGGACCCTGAACCCTAAAGCCCTGGCAGTTTGTTGAAAAAGTAGCCCTTAGATAGATGATTACCAGGTACCCACGTGTGGGGAACCTGCAGCCTCGAGGCCACACGTGGCCTTCTAGGTCCTTGGATGCAGTCTTTTTTGACTGAGTCCAAGTTTTATAAATCCGTCTGGATTCCATCAAAGGGCCACACTTGAGGACCTAGAGAGCCACATGTGACCTTGAGGCCACAGTTCCCCACCCCTGGACTAGCCTTTGGAGATTAATGCCAGGAGGTACATAGAATACCCACTATAAACTAGTAGAAGGTCTTCCACAGAGAGACCTAAGTCTAGTGGCCAGGAAGTGGAGGAAAATATTTAAGTACTAGTATTTGTCAGAACACTGTACTAAGTGTTTTATAAATATTAACTTATTTGTTCCTCTAAACAACCCTGGGAGATGGGTGCCATTATTATCCCCATTTTACAGTTGAGAAAACTAGAGGCAAACAGAGGTTAAGTGACTCCCCCAGTAACACAACCAATAAGTGTCTCACTGTGCCCCCTAATTGCCCCTGAAGTAGAGTTCTGAGAAAAGATTAAGAGGGCACCAGCTATCTGAAAGAATTCAAGACCCAGAGTTCTGGATACCTGAGGCAAAAATCTGCTGGAGATAAAAGATCTTCTAGCAGAGATTCTGAAGGGAGAAAGGCAGGTCACTTCTTAAAGGTAAAAAACAAAACAAGAAGCCAAGCCCCAAGGTAGTTTTGTAGGTATCTGCCTGAGGGTTGATGCTTTTCTAAAAGAGCTTTAAAAAGCTTAAGGACTAAAGAACAATATACAAGATATCTAAAATAAAGCAAATTTGGAGGGGAGAAGCTGAAGAGGGGAAGGGAAAGGGCCCTAGGAAAACTCCTGGAAGAAAATAACACTGCTAACTAAAGGAATCAAGGAAGACTTGCTTCAATAGGAGGAAGATAAGGATTCTGAGAGGCAGAAATGAAGGGGACTTATGTTCCAGGAGTATAAGAAAAGTTTATGACCACACATGTAGGTGAGTGATTGTGTATGGAGTTTGGGGAATAGGTAATGGTGCAGTTTGCCTGTGTAGTATATGTTTTGGAGTTACTTTCCCAAGCTTCCATTCCCACTAGCACTTGGACTTTTAAGAATCCGCCCTATTGGCCAGACTCTTAAGGAATCTGAGATTTTATGGGAGGAAAGATGGACCTTTTATACAAAAGACTGAACAGAGAAGGACCCTAGATGGAAATAAGAAGTGGTGGTTTAGGGTTGGGGCCACAAGCAGACAATAAGGACCAAAATGACAGGATTAACTGGGAAGGTCT
This sequence comes from Petaurus breviceps papuanus, assembly GCF_028583685.1. NCBI lineage: Eukaryota > Metazoa > Chordata > Mammalia > Diprotodontia > Petauridae > Petaurus > Petaurus breviceps. The sequence continues at coordinate 22,131,970 of NW_027185764.1, forward strand.
GGATACCCTGGGTGAAGCAGAGACCTGGGCCAAAGTCCCCAAAATAGGAGTGTAAAGTCAGATTGTTCTGCTTGCTTTGTTTCCTTTTCTTGCTCATGTTGCCACTCAATTACTTGACTTTTGAGCTTTTTGCCACAGTAGAACTCTGCTTCCAGAGAGGAGAGCTTTGTCCCAAATCGCTGATGTTTTCTCAGCTGCTAGAGCTGTTAGTTGGGTGCGCTCTCTGAAGCTTCCACAAGCTCTGGCACCTGGTCACTGTAGCGGCAAGCACCCCAAGCGTCCTCAGGGTTTGCTGCCAGCACAGGTTCTTGGATCTGCTTTGTTAAAGGAAAGAAACTCAAAATGGGTTAACAAGCTTACTTTAATCAGTCAGACATATATCGTTTACCTTGTTCAGGGGAAAAAGGTCAGCACCCCGAACTTCAAAGTATACAGGCAGAATTATCAAGACAGAAACAGATCAAGTAGACAGCTTTCCAAACTGTCCAGCTATTACATCCATCTGGGTTTTTCAAAGCCGGGGGGGGCTCTGGACAACGGCTTCCCGGAATCCACATAAAATCACAGAACACTTCTCAAAGTGAGCCCCCAAAACAAAGCCTCACATCAGGGTTTATATACCCTTCTCCTGGCTCAGAGAATGTAACAACCTTATTGACCCACTGGCCAATCAAGAAGTATCTACTGAAAAACAAGCCTCCCACCCCAGGGTCCAGGTGCACTTTAGCCTAGGGGCAGGGAAGATCTTCAAAATTTACATTCCCATTACAGTCACACACCCCAGGACTTCCACCCAAGACTGTGATCTAGATCCAAGCATGTTAAAGCAAGAGTGATCACCCCTCAGAATGGTTGCTTGGTCCCCCTACAATCTGCAGACCAGGAGCTCTGAAGCAACCACACGGTGGCAGCTGCTCTTCAACTGCTTCTCCTTCTGGGGGCAGAGGCCAGACTGCACTCCTGGACCCCCTGTTCCTAAAGTACACACTGACCTCTCACTTTGTCTTTGGCATTTATGGGTTGATAATTCTGGAAACCACCACTGCTGCTGGTGATCCACTCTTCCGAAGTCCTTCCAGCCATGGCTGGTTGTGGTCACCCTGAGGCTAAAACCGAGGTCTCACACAGGGCTGGGCTCTGCTCCCAGTGCACTGCAATGGACCCTTCCTGTCCGACATCCAGGCTGCCTTCAGCAGGGGATTTGTTTCTCTTTGTCACTTTGTGGGTTCTGTAGCCCTAAAGTTTGTTTAGAGTCATTTTTTATTGGCATTTGATGTGGTTATGGGGGAGCACATGGAATTTTCCTGCTTCTATGCCGCCATCTTGGCTCTTCCCCAGACTAATTTTCTAGAAAAATTTTAGAAAGGGGCATTTACTGTAATGGCATGTCTTATATAAAATATTCCCCTCAAAAGTGTGTCATAGACTCCTGCCCGTACATAAAAAAAGACCAGAGGAAATGAGCTAGAGTTTAGCAAGTACCTGTGATAAAGGGTCACAGATGTTCCTGGGATGCTAATAGGAAGATGGCAAGTCCAAAATTCTCTTATCCTTCAGAAATCTTGTGGTCTTTCTCTGGTTGGGGCATGAGGGAGAGGATGCTAAGGCAGGAGAGGTGCTTTTCTCTCCCCTGAAGTGATTCCTTCTTTATGGCTTATCTGGAGAGCTCTTCTCTGTTGCTAGGTACTTAGATTTCTTGGGCCTGGCCATATTTTCTGTTCAACATCCCTACAGTTGATCAAGGCCTTTTTTGTACTTTGTTTAAAGCCTATGATTAGCTGATTCAACAGAAAAGTATTTTCCCCTACTTAAGGTATTAGAGCTTAACATCTTGACACCTACTTTAAATAGGATGGGGTGATTTCAAAGACTTATTCTCACCCTCAATTAACTTCCTCCTTACACCTGGAATTTAGAAAGTGTATGAGGATAATAATAGGACCTATCTCAGTAGCTTGTTGTAAGGATCAAATTAAATAATATTTGTAAAGTGCTTAGCAAATGTCCTTAAAGCATATAAATCTTCATTATTATCCTTAATAGGCACTGCCCATAATTCCATTCTACTGAGATGGGTTGATAAGGGTGCATGAGACCCCAAAATACCAATACGCCAGGTCCTGCCAAATGAATAAGACTCAAGTCTTCTCTCAGCCAAAGAAAAGCAAAGTTTATTAAAAGTCCTCCATAATGGGTAGACTCTTAAGTATCTGTGGTGCTTGCATTGGATAAGCGGGCTTGTATTTGATACAGAGCAAGTCTGTGCTAGAAAATTCTATGGCGCTCTCACACACCACATGGAAACAAGATGGGGTCTTATATACAGAAAGGCTGTGGGAGGAATCTAGGGGTAGTCTAGAATTTGGGGAGGTTCTTCAGGAGGAGTCAGATGAGGTCAGACTCCAGTAAATGATTGAAGTTGCTGGAGGCTACCTGGAGACAATGGTAGCTAGGTCAGTTCAAAGGTGTAACAGTTGATTTGGGTATAAATATTTTGATAGGCTCAAGGGTGGGAAGTAGCTGGACAATGGAGGGATAGGCTAGGTTAAGAGTAACAGAGATTTGGGCCTAGGGATAATGAAAGGTTTATGGACTCAGGCAAATGCCTCATCAAGTGGGAATATTCAAGGGGATTCCCAGAGCCTAAACCCCATCATATGATCCTATTAATTCCTGTCTTCTCAGCAAATTATCTCCACTGTCATTCTCTCTCTCTCTTTCTCTCTCTCTCTCTCTCCCCTACCCTCTTCCCCCTTCACTTTCTTCCTATCTACTAGCTCTTTCTTTCCTTGCTTCATATAACCATATCCATATCTTTCCCTTCCTTAAAAAAAACTCATTTGATCCTACTACCCCCCACACATATTATACATATATATACACACATATAGTATGTATGTGTGTGTACATATGTATATATGTGTGTGTATGTGTGTGTATCTTTCTCCATTTAGATTGTGAACCCCTTGAGGAAACAGACTGTCTTTCTTTGTGTCCCTTAGTGCTTAGCTTAGTGCCTGACACATAGTAATACTTAATAAATATATATTGACTGATTTTCCAAGGATTTATCCTTGAAAAAGCTGTCTACACTTGATATTTCCACTTTCTAGCCTATAACACTCTCCTAAGTTCACTGCAACTGAATTCTAACTTCCTCATTTGATTAAAAAAAAGTTCTATTTTTAATGTAAAAAATTCCATGGACCACTGCCTCCAAGTGGTAATAGTTCTATGATTGATATAAAAACATGATGACAAAAGGTTACAATGGATGCACTAGTGTTTTATAATGAATTTGTATTTTACTAATCATGATAACATTTACTTCCATTTGAAAAATAACCATACAAATATTGACAAAACTTATTTATTTAGTTTGCAGGAGGTCTGTGTACTTCTGTATGACAATGAGTCATTGAACGAGAGAGTTGATGTGACTTCAGATTTCAGAAACTGAGATTTGGTTGAAGCATTAAAAGTTTCAACTAAAAGCCTGGTTTCACATCTAGCTTGTCTCATTATTTAGATTTCAGTGCAACAAGTGCAGAAAATTCACTTTGACAAACACATTGTTGGGAAAAAAGCATGAGGTATTTCATAGTTCTATCATATAGTTTTGGGTGCTCAGAATAAAAATATAGTCAGAAGTCAGTCAGGTGCTAGGTGGTACAGGGGATAGAATGCTGAGCCTGTAATCTGGAAAATCTGTATTCAAATTCAAATTCAAATCCAGCCTCAGACATATACTATCTATCATGTGACGACCCTGGGCAAATCACTTAATCCCGTTTGCCTCAGTTTCCTCATCTGTAAAATGATGATTTTGTGCAAGTCTGCCTTGATTAAATCCAGTTCACAAGCAAGTTTGAAATGTCTCTATTTTCCCCCTTCTTATCTCCTTCTTTTCTCTTTTCCCTTTCTATAAGTGCTTTCCTAGGCACTGTGAGCATCTAGGAAATAAGCAGAGTTGTAATTTTTTTTTTAACTAGATTGTTTCACTATCCTAATAAGAAATGTTTGTTGTTATTGTTGTTCAGTTGTTTCAGTCATGCCCAACTCTTTGTGACCCCATCTAGGGTTTTCTTAGCAAAGATACTGGACTGGTTTGCTGTTTCCTTCTCCAGCTTGATTTTATAGATGAGGAAACTAAGGAAGACAGGGTTACGTGCTGAGAGTAACATAGCTCCTAAGTGTCTGAGACTGGGTTTGAACTCTGGAAGATGAGTCTTCCTGACTCAAGGCCTGGCACTCTGTGCACTATGGTGCCACCCAGCAGTCCAATAAGAAATGTTCCTATCAGTTAAATCACTGATAACATTTGCCTACTTTTAAACTTAAGCAAGGCTTTGGTTAATGTTGAGTGTCTTCTATTCTAACACACTCCTGACTTTTGTTCATCTTGTCCCACTGTGATCTTTTCACATATCTTGTTGGTTTAATTTATTATTCTTCCCTCTCTCCTTACTCTCTTGCATATGTCCCTGAAGATCTCCATTCTACCTTCCTAATGAGTACTAGATTGACATCTCTTCTGTGACTGCTTTCCCATATAGAGTTGCCAACTCTCATGTCTTAATTTTGTTTATTCCTTCATTTTCTTTGATACTCAGACTTTCCTTATTTCTACAACTGTAACCCTTTTAGATAGTTTGGGCCTGCACAGTTTAAACAGATAGGGATAATAGAAAGGTCTTGAGTATAGAATCTGTCTCTGTTTTCTGAAAGCTTAGCACATAATAGGTTCTTAATAAATGTTTACTAAGTTCAAGTGTACAAGCCCCTATAAATTTTCAGTTTTACACTTGTGATAAATGTATTCCTTAATTAGTCAACCAACAAGCTTTTATTAATTATCTACTATGTGTCAGTAAGCCCTGGGGTGTTCGAGGAGGATGGGCACCTCTGATGTGAGGACCTTTTCAGGACTACTTATCCACATTTGGTGTCCATTGCCACTTGACTCTCACCTGTAGCCCTGAGAAACTGTAGCATGCACTGTGATTATACCTTGGTAAACCATCTAGGCAGATAGACTAAACCAGGTTGAGGGTAAATGACATGCCTTAACCCCATTGGTGAGTTGGGGAGATATCTACCCCAAGCATATGGAGATTTCCCTCTGGTTGAATGGGCAGATTATTCCAAAAGCCATGAAAGTGATTGAAGCAGGTACTAGAGAGAGCTTAGAGCTTGGTCAGTCATTGAAGGAACCAAGGTCAACCACTGCATCCCAGGTCATTGCCAATCATTTTTTACTTTTGTCTTGCCATTGGTCTTTGATGACTCTGGAAGAGAGAATGAGGCTGACAACTTTGTGTAATTCTGTCTTGCTTAAATCCAATTTATGTGCAACTCAAGACACCACCCCATGATGTCATTGGTCTTCTTAGAAAACAAGAATGTACCACAATCCAGAATAAACCTTTATTAAACACCTGCAATATGTTAGGCACTGTGTTAAACTCCCAGGAGCTAGTAAAATGAAAGTCCCTGCCATCAAAGAACCTTCAATTTAATGTGGGGAGACAATATGCGAAAGCAGATGGGGATGGGACAGTATTGAATGGCGTCTCCTTCAGAAAGAGCAGCAGATTTAGAGTGGAATGGGCTGAGTCCAGTTTCTGCCCTTTATAAAGGAAGGGATTGGGAGGAGTTTGGTACTCCATCCCCCAGCTCTCCAATCTGAGGGGAGAGGAGACTGAGGGAGGTGGTATTTAAGGTTTGACTTAGAAGCATGGTGATGAGATTAGAAGTGATAGAGCTTTCCTGGGAAGGGCATCTGGTTCCCCAGAGTTGAAATTAGACTGGGTAGCAGATGTAGAGTGAAATATATAAAAACAGAAAAGTAAAACAGTTCTTACCCTCAAGGACCTTACATTCTAATGGAGGAGACATTGTGTGTGTATGTATGTATAGAATATGTGTGTAGAGGAAGGGGTCTGGTCAATGAAGACCTAGTTTTCAGAGCATTAATAGGACGCTCTGTATTTTATAAAAGACCCACAGGGTCAATCATTTTCCTTGTTTCCTTTCAAAGAAAGGTTAATGAATTCTCAGTCAGTTTAGCTCCATTTCATCAAATGTGTGTTATACCATGTTGTGAGCAAACACATTTATCTAAGTAAACAGTAAATAGAAATTGGGTATGATATATAGATTAGACTAGATGATAGAATGAACAAGAGTAAATTAATGCTTTAACTCAGGAGCAAGATCAAATCTCAACTAATAGAGAAAGAAGAAGTCCGTTCTTAGCAATTTTTGAAGGGTACACTTGAGTGTTGGGAATCAAGGGACATGTTGGGAGGGTGACTGGCTTTCCTCATTTGTTCATGAATAAGGGACCTACCATTAGCTATGCAAAAGTTTATGCCTTCTCCTTCATTTCATATCTCTCAAATTTCACTTCTCTCTCCCATTCTGCAAATCTCTCTACCATATATAGCATCATAGGCTTAGAGGTGTGTCAGCCAATCAGGAATGATGTCTTCCTCTGATGTACTCAGTGTACAACATCCCAAGGCCGTCTTTCAAGGAATGATCACCTAGGGTGGGGAGGTGGGGTGTAGATGTTATGTTTGGGGAACAGGGGCACCAGCAGCTGTGGAGAATCAAGAAAAACTTCATACAGAAGGTGTCCCTTGAGCTGAGTTTTGAAGGAAACCAAAATTCTAAGAGATGGAGATGAAGAGGGAAAACATTCCAGATGTGGGGAAAGCTTGTGCAAAAGTTTAGAAATGGAATGTCCTGTGGAAGAAACAGCAAGTAGTCTATTATGGCTGTCTGCTAGAGTGTATAAAGCAGAGAAATGTCAACCATGCATAGGCTTCATGAAAGAAACAGCAAGTAGTCTATTATGGCTGTCTGATAGAGTATATAAA
>NW_027185764.1:22138863-22148456 GCF_028583685.1 Petaurus breviceps papuanus
TGGCTGTCTGATAGAGTATATAAAGCAGAGAAATGTCAAACATGCATAGGCTTCATGTGGACCATAACACTCAAGTGTGACCAGAACCAGATTAAAATGTAATTAGGAAAATTTTTTTAAGCATTTAATTCTCTTATTTATTATATTAAAGTTCTTAATCAAATAAGGACTCTTTCATTGTAAAATAATAAATCATTTATTGAAGCTTAAAAAAATACTAGACATATTTTGACATTTGTCATGTTGTAAAGAATTAGAACCCAAGGTAAAAGCCACAAGAAAGGGTGGAGCCAAGGTGGCAGAGTAAAGGCAAGGACTTGCCTGAACTCTCCTCCAAAACCCTCCAAATACCCTTTATAAATGACTAAACAAATTCTAGAGCAGCTGAACCCATAAAAGAGGGATTGAAACAAATTTCCAGCCCAAGACAACTTACAAGGTCGGCAAGAAAGGTCTGTTGCACCAGACTGACAGAGGAGTCCAGGGCAGGCTGTGCCAGTCAGCACAGATGGGGCCCCAGCAAGCCCAGAGCAGGCCTTGGGGTGACCGCATTGTTGGTAGCTGTGGCAGTTTCCAGACCTCTTGGCCCACAGACAGCAGGGACAACTTAAAAGGTCAGCAGGAAGGTTCTGAAGCATCAGGGTTGGAGTGGAGCACAGTCCAGTTCGGGCCCCACCAGCGCAGCCTGTTCCCAGCAGGTCAGGAGCAGGCCTTAATTCAGTCACTCGACAGAATCAGCAGCAACAGCAGTTGAATATGAAGGGATAATATCTAAAAAATAAAATTAGGGTGTGACAGAGGAATGTACTGGGAGAAAGAGAAAGGGAGAGGTAGAATGGGGTAAATTATCTCATAGAAAAGAGGCAAGAAAAAACTTTTACAATGGAGGGGAAGAGGGGGAATGAGTGAACCTGATTCTCATCACAATTAGCTCAGAGAGGAAATAAGATACACACTCAATAGGGTATAGAAATCTATCTTAACTTACAGGAAAGTAGAAGGGGAAGAGGATAAGAGAAGGAGGGAGTGATAGAAGGGAGGGCAGATGGAAGAAGGGATAGTCAAAAGCAAAACACTTTTGAGGAGGGACAGGGTGAAAGGAGAGAGAGAATAGAATAAAAGGGGGTACAGGGAATAGGATGGAGGGAAATACAGTTAGCAATAGTAATTGTGAAAAAACTTTTGAAGCAAGTTTCTCTATAAAGGCCTTATTTCTCTAGCATAGAGAATTGTGTCAGACTTATAAAAATAAAAGCCATTCCCCAATTGATAAATGTTTAAAAGATATAATCAGTTTTCAGATGAAGTAATTAAAGCTATCTAGAGCCATACAAAAAATATTCTAACTCATTATTGATTGGAGAAATGCAAATTAAAACAATTCTTTCATGCTACTTCATACCTATTAGAATTACTAATAGGACAGACAAGTTAAATGACAAATGTTGGAGGGGATGTGGGAAAGAATGAGATGTTAATGTACTGTTGGCAGTTGTGACCTGATTCAGCCATTCTATAGAGAAATTTGGAACTATGCCCAAAGGGCTATAAAACCATGCATACCATTTGACCTAGCAATACCACAACTAGGTCTCTATCCCAAGTGATAAAAATGAAAAGGATCTATATGTACAAAAATATTTATAGCAGCTCTTTTCTGGGGACAAAGAATTAGAAATTGAGGGGATGCCCATCAACACTTCACAAAGTGAGCCCCAAAACAAAATCTCACATTGGGGTATATATAGCCTTCTCCCAGCTCAGAGAATGCCACAAACCTCTTGACCCACTGCCCAATCACAGAGCACCAAGGTGTGGGCATTCCTGAAAACCAAGCCTCCCACCACTGGCTCCAGGTGCACTTAAGCTCTGTTTGGGGGTAATCAATTGTGTTTGAGATACTAAAGACTAATAGTCCAAAATGTCAACTAAGCAGTTAGTAATATGGCACTGAAGCTCAGGATTGAGAGTAGGGCTGGAAAATTAAACCCATGAGAATTGATGGGGTCACTGGGTGAGAAGCATAGACAGAAAAGAGAAGAGGGGCCCAGAACAGAAACTTGAAGTATACCCGCAGTCTGGGTGTGACATGCCTAAGGAGGAGTGCTTAGGCAGGTAGAGAACAAAACAAAACAAAAAAATCAAATGGCCAAAAAACCCCAGAAAAAAGAGTGTATCTAGAAAGATAAAGTGTTGAATGGTTAGATGTTCCAGAGAGCTAGCTAGCCATGTGACCCTTGGGAGCTTAGGGCCATAGAGCATTTAGCAATTTTTTGTTCAGCTACTTATGCTGAGTCGTGAGACCAGGGTCATCAACCAGTAGGACTCAGCCATATCTCAGAAGGCCAGATTTTGACAACTTGACTGAAAAAAACCAAGCTTGGAGTGAAAAGTCTTAAGTTTTAGTGTCTGCCCTGATTGCAATTTTTGTTTTCTTCTCTGAAAAATGAGGGTTTTGGAAAAGGTGGTCTCTAAGAGAGAAAGAGAAATGCAAAGAGAAAAATTAATGAAGGTGATATCTAGAGAGAAAGAAAAAAGAGAAAACAAAAGAAATTCTCTAACTCTTTAACAGATTGTGAATCTGAAATCTGGCTCCATTTAACTCTAAGGCAGCACAGCCTTCAGATCATAGGAGCAGATTAGAGTCTACTGAAAAGGACCTTAGATGTTGTCTAGTCCAACCCTCTCATTTTATAGTTGAAGAAACTGAGGCCCAAGAGGTAAGTGAATTGGCCAGTGGCAGAGAAAGGAATTAAATCCAGATCTCCTGACTCTAAATCCAGCGTTCAGTCATTTATACCATACTGTTTCCCTGACTTAATTTTTGTATAACATTGATTGCAACAATAATATTTATTTAATAAATATGAATAATTATCAATATGTTATAATTATACATAATATAACTATATTATGTATATTATAATAATAATTATTAACAGTATTTGAAAATAATAACATTTATTTATATAGAGCTTTAAGGTTTGTAAAGAACTTTACAAAGATTTCATTTGATCCTCACAACCCTGGAAGGTAAGTGCTTTTATTTTTATTTATTATCCTCATTTTGCAGATGGGGAAAGTGAGGCAGATAAAGGTTAAATGATTTACCCAGAGTCACACAGCTAGTAAGTATCTAAGGTCAGTTTTGGTTTCAGGTTTTCTGGCTTCAAGGTCAAAGCTCTTTTTACTTTTTTTCCTTGCTTTTTGTTTTTTTTTTTTTTGTCATCTTTGCCAATTTTCTAGGTATAAAGTGAAACCTTTGAACTGTTATGATTTGCATTTTCTTTAGTGTCAGTAGTTTGGAGCAAATCCTATGATTTCATTGGTTTAGTTAAGTACTAGTAAAGAACCTCCTTCTACTAATGCAGATTGGTCACTGTTCTGAAACTTACAGTCTTAGAGAGGGCTTAAGGGACTATCCCAGGGTCATATAGCTAATAGGTATGTGAGATGGGACTTGAACCCACTTGAACCCAGTTACAACAGAGTCTCATAGATGGCTCTGAGGCCAGCTCTCTACTCACTACTTTATTTTGATTTTATGAATGTAAATTGTTACTTAAGATTTAGGTCCCCTAGGAACCTCTGTATGATAAATACCACAAGCATTCGCTTCTATAGTATGTAACATAATTAACCTAAAAATATGAACTCCAGGATTATGAAAACAATACCTTACTCAGGAATTTCTAGATTCCTTACATTGCCCCATATCAACATTCTTGGGCAGAGACGATTATATTACAGTTCTATGAAATATAAAGAAAAATGTATAGACCCTAATTACTACATTAATCTAAGAATTATGGAATTATTTTCATTTCCATTTTCTGTCACTTAGATCATATAGCTGAACTGGTTAAATCTAAAATTTCACATCCTAAATTATAGTTTCCTCCTTTAAAATACATGGCATTCAAACAGCAAAATCTGATCAGGAATCCTGAAAGCTGCCAGCACTCTAAGGGTAGGCAGAGTGAAAGAATGGGAATCTACCAGCAGAAACCAAGGAAAGCAAGGGCAGGATAAAACAGGGCTTGAGCACCACAGTGGGAGAGGGAAAAGCCCAGTGCTGATACTAAATGCCAAATCAAGAACTAAAGGTAGAGATACGAGTAAACAAGAGAAGTACAAAGCACTATAAAGAAATATTATGGGCTCAAAGGATGTAAACAGGCAGTTTTTGGAAGAAGAAATCAAAGTTATCATAGTCATAATAAATGCTCTAAATAATTATTGATTAGGGAAATGAAAATTAACACAGTTCTCAGGTACTATCTCACACCTATCAGGTTGGGGAAAATGACAAATGTTGGAGGGGATATGGAAAAATTGAGATCCTGCTAGTGGAGCTGTCAACTGATCCAACCATTCCGGAGAGCCTCTGGAATTATGCCCAAAGAGTTGTAAAGCTGTGTATACCCTTTGACCCAGCAATACCACTATTAGATTTGTTTCCCAAGGCGATCAGGGAAAAAGCAAAAGAACCTACGTGTTCAAAAATTTTTATAGGAGTTTTCTTTGTGGTGGCAAGGAATTGCAAATTGAGAGGATGGCCATCAATTGGAAAATGACTGAATAAGTTGTAGGATATAAATTGTGATGGAATACTACTGTGCTATAAGAAATGATGAGCAGGTTGATTTTAAAAAAATATGGACAGACTTGCATGATATAATGCAGAGAGAGACAAGCAGAACTAAGAGAATGTTGTATATAGTAACAACAGTGTTATTTAAAGAGTAAGTATGAATTTCCAAGCTATTCTGAGTAATGTGAATATTCAAATCAACTCCAAAGGACTTATGAAGGAAAATGCTATCTACTTCCAGAGAAAGAATGGATATATGGAATATGTTTTCTATGGTTCCATATATAAATCCATATTAAATGTCAGCTTTCTCTAGTGTGGGTTTGGGAGGAAGAGAGGAAAGGAGGGAGAAAACTCAGAATTCAAAATGTGACAAAAATACATATGAAATTTTAAAAAGAAAAAAAAAAGGAAATATTATGGCTCAATAAAAGACCAAAATAAAAATCCAGAAGAGGAGATAAAACCACAGTTACAATAGAGTGTCATAGAAGAAAACAACTTGGCTATGAGGACTACAAGAATGCCTAGAAGAATCAAGAGATTATAAATGACAGGAAAGCTATGGAGGAAAGATCTGAAAGGAAAATTAATATCTTAGGATAAATGGTAGTAAACTTATCCAAGAAAAAGGCTCCCTAAAAATCCTCCATGAAAAAATAAAAAATATTAGAACAAAATCTGAAGAATTGAAATAATAGAAGAAAATGTAAGCTATCTCCTATCAAAGACAATTGACTTGGAAAATAGGTCAAGGAAAGATAAAATAACAACCATCAACCATCACACACATGGCATGATCTCCTATTTAACAAATTGGAGATCCTTCACTTAGGAAGGATTTAATGAATTAAGGGATCTGATATACAATCCAAAATCCAAATCCCGGACAATTCACTTGGTCAAACAATATGAACAAATAGTTCTCAGAGGAAGAATAGCAAAGTATTAACAACCACATGAAAGAATGTTCCAAATCACTAATATTAAGCGGTGTCAAATCAGAGGTTTTACCTCACATCCTGAAAATTGGCAAAGATGACCAAAAATTGCAAGTCATTGTTGGAAGAGTTGGAGGATGATGGGCACATTGATGCTTGTTGGTAGAGCTATACATTGGCACAACTATTTTGGAAAACAACATGGAATTTTTCAAATAAAGTCCATATAAAGTGTCCATACCCTTTGACCCAGAGATTCTATTACCTGACTTATACCCAAAGGAAGTCATTGATAAGAAAAAAGTCCTATGAGGACACCAAGCTATTTATAGTAGCACTTTTTGTGAAAGCAAAGAATCGGGTCCCAAATAGATATCCATTGACTCGAGAATGACTAAACAAATTGTGGTATATAAATAATGGAATATCACTGTGCTCTAAAAAATGACGAATGTGATGAATACAAAGAAGCATGGAAATATCTATATGAATTGATACAGAGTGAAGTAGACAGAGTCAAGAAAATAATAAACATGATTGCTATGATGATGTAAATGGAAAGAACCATACACATACACACACAAATAAAAAGTGAGTGTTGCAGAATTATAAGGATCAAGCAGGACTCAAAAATGAAGAGATATTAGAGGGCACTCCCAACTTACCTCATGCAGAGGTGGGAAGTCCATAGAGCTTACACATTGCACATGTTTTTGGACTTTTTCTTTTCTTTTTTCTTTTTTTGCTTTTGGAGGGCAATTGGGGTTAAGTGACTTGTCCAAGGTCACATGGCTATTTTTTGTGTTAAGTGTCTGAGGCTGGATCCAAACCCAGGTCCTCCTGATTCAAGGACCAGTGCTCTATTCACTGCGCCACCTAGCCACCCCTAGACTTTTTCAATATATTGATCAGTTGTGTTGATTTTTTTTCCCTCTCTCTCTTTCTCTCTTTGAGATGGCTCTCTGACAGGGAAGAAGAGGGATTATGGGGAAAACAATAGCAATATTTTAAAAAGACATCAATAAAAACTTTTTTTTTTTTTACAAAAAGGCAATGGGGAGCCAGACTTGGTGGTATAATCCTATTGTCCCTGATGCTGGGGAGACTGAGGCTTGTGAATCACTTGAGTCCAAGAGTTCTGAGCTGCAATAGGGCTAAAGCTGATAATCTGTAGTAGGTCTGGCACCCTAGAATCAGCGAGCTACCAGGTTGCCTAATGTCAGAAAATAAGAACAGATTAAAGCTTTCATGATGATCAGTATTGGAAATAGAATCAAGAGCGGGCAGTTAGGTGGTGCAGTGGATAGAACAGTGAACTCTGAGTTCAAATCCAGTTTTTTAGAGCTGTGTGATCCCTGAGTAAGTCATTTAACCCTGTTTGCCTCAGTTTTCTCATCAGTAAAATGAGCTGAAGAAGGAAACAACAAACCACTCCAGTATCTTTGCCAAGAAATCCCTAAAAGGGGGTCATGAAGAGTTGAGCATGACAGAAAATGTCTAAACAATGGCTGCTGTACCTTCAGCCTGAGTGAGGAGACCCAGTCTCCCCTTTCTCCATGTAAAATGCTTTTCAACCCTTAAATAGCTATATGAATGTCAGACATTGCTATTTTCATGCAAGTTGACAACAATACTAATCAAACCAAATGGGTTGAAGGTATGTAAGGTTGCAGTTAGAGAGATAATGCCTCCTGAACTACATGTTAAGCATCATTTGAGTTGCAAAAGCCTTAGAGGCCATCTAGTAAACCCCATGCATGAATCTTTTTTGTAATACCATTCCCTAGCTTCTACTCCATGAAGATTATAAGGGATTTGTGGATGAAGAGATATGCAAAAGGAACTTAAGCCCTCAAAGGATCATGAATTGAGCAGTTGAGTAAAACAGGCATTTAATTATGTGTGTGGTTCCCTCAGCCTTCAGATGTACAGGGACACAATGATGACAGTGGTTTGGGCATACAGCAGGCTGGTCCTCCATTTGAGAGCCCAGGTCTCTCTGGTCCCTGCCCTTGTATCTGATTATAGTTGTTGGTCAGAATCACAAGAACTGAGAAGGAAAGGGAGCTTAGAGGCATTCAGTCAGAAGGTGTACTGGACGGCAACTACCCCTTTTTGACCACAATGATACTGTGATTAGTAAAGTTTGCTAACCTTACACACTGGGATTAGATGAAATTTGCTAAATTGATAGTCTGCTAACCTTGAATTCCTGTCGGTAAAGTCAGTTGTTGGGTACACAGGAACATAGGATTGACCAGAGAACAAAAACAGAGTCACTTCTGTCAGCTAGAGATCATCATCCAAAGATGAAGATAGTATTATGCAATGAATTATTGCAGGACTAGGACCCTTAAAGAATCTTGGCACAGAAAGGGCACTGAGTTAAACTTGTTTTAGTGGAAAGAACCTTGGCCTAGAAATTAGGAGGAGGTTTAGGTCCCAGCATGGAACTCACTGTGTGACCTTAGACAAATTGGGTAGGTTGCAAGTGGGTAGGCCTGCTACCCTAATACAGGAAATTAGTACCACTTGCCTGGACTTGATATAGTCTCCTAATTCTAAGATAAGGAGGAAAAGTCCCTATATTGGTTACAAAGGTACACAGAAATAGGGGTGGTGAGGTTTTAGGAAGACCAGCACTTCTGGTATGAGGATCTTTTCAGGGCTGCTCTGCCACCTTTGGTGTCTAAGAAGCTTGTGCAGCAGTCACACTCTGGTAAACCTTTTTGGCAGACAAGCTAAACCAGGCTAAGGGTAATCAATGGGTTTCAAACCTGGCAGAGAATTAGGGAGGTGTGAAGACGTTCCCCAGTGAAATGAGCATATGAGAACAATTGGTTCCAGTGGCCATGAAGAGGATTGAAGCAGATACTGTGGGGTGCTTGCAACTTGGTCAGGCATCAGAGACCTCAAGGTTATCCACTGAATCCGGGGCTGTCGCCAATGATCTTGGCTTTTGTCCTGCCCCTGGACTTCATTGGCCCAGGAAGAGAGAAAATGAGCCTGATGACTTTGAGCAGCTCTGCCTCACTGAAATCCAGTCCATTCTCAAGTCATGATGTCAGCAGTGATGTCACTGGTCCTCTTTGAAAACAAAGGATGAGCAGCAACAATGCAGAAATAGCATCTAGAGAAGGTAATGCCTCTGTAAGCAATTGCTCCCTTGTAGTGCTGGCCAATTTAACTGCACTTCACTCCGTTAAGAAAACTAGGAAGTGATACCAAGCAGAAATCATACAAATTAGAAATAAAAGTAAAGCATATTTATTAGAGCCAGTGCACGAATGGAATGCAAAATCATAGGTTGAGATAAACAATGAAGAATAGCTTTGATTTGCAGAATTCTTCAAATCCAGCTTTTTTTTTTTTAAGCACTGTTTCCTTATCTGTAAAATGGGGATAATAACAATACCTACCGGGGCGGCTAGGTGGTGCAGTAAGTAGAGCACTGGCCCTGGAGTCAGGTGGACCTGGGTTTGGATGCGGCCTCAGGCACTTAACACAAAAAATAGCCGTGTGACCTTGGGCAAGTCACTTAACCCCAATTGCCCTCCAAAAAGTAAAAAAAAAAAAAGAAAAACAAAACAAAAATAATAGTAGCCACCTCCCAGGGTTGTTGGGAGGATAAAATGAGATATTTGTATAGTATTTTTCAAACCTTAAAGTACAATATAAATGCTAGCTATTATAGTATATTACACTGTTATTTTGTTACATCATATCATACTAAGTATTATTACTATGTCTTTGACTTCCTTGGGGTTATATACTCAGTAGTGGTACCCCTGAGTCAAAGGGAATGTATACTTTAGTTACTTTTAGAGTTTCAAATTGGTTTTCAGAATAGTAATACTAATTCCTAGCTCCCGGTCTATTACTGTGATTGTGTTTTTACGGCTTATCCAGCATTGACTATGCCTTTCATTCTATTTTATACTATCTCTGTACAGTCTGTGCAAACCAGGGATCTTTTAGGACCATTGTAGATCAGTACAATTTTAGACTATAAGTCTTCTCTTCTCTCTCTCTCTCTCTCTCTCTCTCTCTCTCTCTCT
>NW_027185764.1:22148556-22187069 GCF_028583685.1 Petaurus breviceps papuanus
TCTCTCTCTCTGTGAGTCTCTGTCCCTTTCTCTCTGTCTCTCTCTCTGTCTCTGTCTCTCTCTGTCTCTGTCTCTCTCGCTCTCTGTCTCTCTGTCTCTCTCTCCCTCTCTTCCTCCCTCCCCCACTCCCCAGGTCAATCCTAATGAATCATATTAGAATTGTTTTGTTCGGTTCACCTCACAGTAGGGTCAACTGTGGCTAAAATCTACCTGTTTGTGATAAATTGTTAAATTCTATGTTTCAGATGCTATTAGAAGCATCCAGGTCTTAGGATTGAATGAGACAAAAGTGATGCAAAGTGTGACATTCTCTCTTCATATCACTGGGAGGTAAGAAACAAGAGACTACTATTTTCTAGTCTCCCAACTTCACCAGTTTTCTACAGTGTTGCTCAGATTCTTAATAAGATCTTTGCTCTTTTACTCTGTTTTTTCCCCTTTCAGCGCCAGCAGGAACAGCTATGCCCAGGTCTTCTAGAGTGATGTAGGAGAGAAAATCCTCTCTTAATCAATCATCAATCGATCAACAAGGCTTTATTAGATACCTCCAGGCCCTGCGGTAGCTGC
Organism: Petaurus breviceps papuanus; assembly: GCF_028583685.1. NCBI lineage: Eukaryota > Metazoa > Chordata > Mammalia > Diprotodontia > Petauridae > Petaurus > Petaurus breviceps. Next base: position 22,149,124 of record NW_027185764.1, read on the forward strand.
CCTCAGTCCCAGATCCCCTGTTCTAATTGAGGTTAATGAAAATAAGATTAGTGTTTATTGGCTATCATATTGATTGGTTCAAAGGATGCCCTCCCTTGCTCTCTTCTTCCTTCCTTTCCTCCCTCTCTCTGCCCCTTGTGGGCCATGTTTGTCAGCTGGCCAGCAGGAGTATAAAGTGTAGTATTATTGCTTATGTAGGAATTTAATCTTGATCTGCATTTCTGACGATCTGGGCTTATCAACTTTTCTTGTCACTAGGGAGAGAGTACAGTGGACCCAGCCCTTAGCGTAGTGCCTGGTAAATGGTTATAAACCAACTGACTCGCTTCACACCAGTCTTCTGATACTTCCTACTTATGTGACCTTGGGAAAATCACTTAAAGGGATAGATGACCTCTAAGATCACTTCCACTTCTGAGTTTATGATCTTATGACCATTTGAAGACAGTTTCTGCCATATAATAGTCTTTAGAGAAGTGGTTCTTATCCCTTTTTGCATCATGATCTTTGACAGACTGGCGAAGACTATAGTCCTTTTCTCAGAATGATTTTTTAATACATAAAATAAATACATAGGATTACAAAGGAAACCAGTTATATCGCAATATAGTTACCAACATATTGAAAAATGAACAAACAATGAGAAAGAAGTAAGCCCCTTTAGTATGTTTATGACTACTACCTGGAAATGTTTATTTTTAAGCCTGAGTGGACAACTGTTTTTTAATTTTTATTTTGGATGGGATGGGGTCTCATCAGAAAGGTTTTTTTTTCTTTATTTTTTTCCCATTCATAAAACTTTTATTCCCCTTACATCAACTTAATATGCATGTTCTTAACAATTATGCTTGGATTGCTCATGAAAATTTCATAAGACATTAAACAAAGGTAGCCATCATCTCAAGTTATTTCCCTGTTAACTATTTTTACAGCACATGCATGTTAGGCAGGTCTCAAAAAAATCACCAAAGCAAGAAACCTAAAAATAGTTAAATGCATGTGTTTTTTTGTTTTACTCCTGTGTGTGACATACAGTGACTTTATGAATATCGAATAATTCATTTTTACTGCATCTTTACTTGTGCTTAGGTTGCCTAAACCATTTAAATATAAATAAAATGAATGTAGCAGAGATAATGAAAGCAAACAGCAGGTAACTTTACAAATAATGGAATGTGAACTGTTTCTGCACTTCTCCAGAGTAAATTGACTGGGTTAAAACTTTGTCTAAGGAACACTTTTGTAACTGCAGTCATAAAGGTACACATGTTGAGCTTGTATATTCCACACATACACATGGAAGGACATCTAATATCTATGGGACATCTTTTTCTACCACAGTCATGAATGCTCCAACCCTAAACGACCCACAATAACTACACCTGTGGCTGGAACCAATTATCTCTTTATTCTCCCACCAAGACAGACCAATATATAGGCAGTTTTCTTTGCTTAGATATGGAAGCTGTTTTAACACTAGCTTTGTGAAATTACAGTGTGCCAAAAAATACTATGCCAAACATATAAAACATGGATAAAAATTCCATATCCCCATATTGGCCACTTCAGAGATAATTCCCCAAATGTTAAATGGCTCTACTCCGCTAATATTAAACATAAAAACCACGTGGGAAATATAGAAATCCAAATAGAAATAACGTAAGCCTGTCATAAATCAAGTAAACAAAAACTATTTGTGGGACAGCATGGATGACAAACGGTCTACTGTGTAAATTTTAGAGTGAGGCAGACAGAAGTTGGAAGGCTGGTTAATTCCCCCTCCTTCTCCGGCTTCAGCTTCATCTCTGTGGGTATCTGATGCCTACAATGTCAAATTTTCTCTTGGTAATTGTGTTATTAGTGTGCTGTCTTTGTATGATTCTTCCCTTAATGTACGAAGTTCAGCAATGTCTTCATCAGAAGCCGTCTTTGCAAGGGAGCAGGCTTTCTCTGGAGAGTTCAGATCTTAATAAATGGTCTATCTTTGTCTCTCTATCTACCTATCTACCATCTATCTTAAAACAAAAACCTCTTATGGTTAACTGCATCCCACTCTGATCATACCTTTCCTGGTATAGTGGAAAGATGATTTGTTCTAACTAGCTAAGTGACATTGCACAAGCCATTCAGCATCTCTGAACCTCAGTCTCCTCATCTGTAAAATAAGGAGTAATATTTGTAGTCCCTATACCTCACAGAAGTGTTGTGAGAAAAGTATGTTGTAGCTCTTTGAGAAAATGCTATGAAGCACTATCAAAAGTGGAACTATTATTATTATTACTGTTTTTGTCTTTTTGGAGAGGAGAAGGTAGGACAATTGTGTTTAAGTGACTTACCCAAGGTCACATAGCTAGTAAGTGTCAAGTGTCTGAGGTCAGATTTGAACTCAGGTCCCCCCTGACTCCAGGGCCAGTATTCTATTTACTGAGTCACCTAGCTGCCCCCCAAGTGGAGCCATTATTAATATTAGCTTACAACTTCTTACTACTTATATATACCAGCTAATTCTGTCTTAACATATACTTTAGGTTTTTATTTGTCGTGTGTGTTGTTTCTTCATCTAGACTATAAACATGTACAGAGCAGGATCTGTGTCTTCTAATTCTCTATACCAAATAATAACAGGAGCAGACACCCCCAACCTATGCTTGAAGAGGAAGCTCTGTTACATCATATATAACCAGCAATCATCCAGTATCAACCAGAAGACTTCTAAAGAAGGCAGGGGTATATTGGAGCTGGCTCAAACCAGGAGAGCTGATTGTTAAATTTTCAGTGTGAGCATTTATACCTTGGAAATCAGCAAACAAGCAAATCAGGGCTTGATTTATTTGTTTTGTTGATTGTCTAAACACAGGAAAGTGATGAGAAAATTTTGATAAAGCAGATTAAGCTTAAAGGTGTGTGGTGCCTATTTGTATGTTTGTTTTTGGAGAGCATGTTGTTAAACATTTACTAGCATACCACCAACTAGGAGGTAGCCCATTACTGTCTGGGACAGCCCATTCCACTCTAGTTTTTAGGAAGTCTTTCCTGACTATCTAGCCTAAAGTTGCCTGTATGTAGCTTCTACCCATAATTTCTAGTTCTATCCCTGAGACAAAAAAACACAAGTCTTTTCTATGTGACAAACCCTAAAATTTGGTATAATGCCAAATATATAGGAGGAACTTAATAGATGCCTAGCAAGTGCTAAATTCCTTCATCTCTCTTCCAGTGCAGTAAAACAAAGAAAACAGGGAATGTAGAATCAAAGGATCTGTGTTCCAATCTTGGTTCTTCTCCTTACTACCTGTTGTACCCTGTGGTACAAGTCACAACCTCTTCTGGTCTCATTTCCCCCTTCTGAAAAAGGGAGAGTTGAACTAGGTCATTGGTGTCAAACACAAGTAGAAATGAATCCTTGCTGGCTGCATAGTGACTTAGGAAATTACAAATTCACACTGTCCGTGTTGTGTCTTATTTTTATTTATTTTGTTAAATGTTTCCCAATTACATTTTAATCTAGTTTTCCACATGGCCTCAGGCCACGAGTTTGATACCTCTGAACTAGATGTCCTCTAAAGTCCCTTTCAGATCTAAACTCATGATCCAGTGATCCTACATGATCTCTTCTTAAGGACTAGGAATTGGTCTAGAATTGTACCAGAAGTGGCTCTCACTTACCAGAAGAAAACTTCTCCAGCTCATTTTATAGATGAGAGGAACTGAGGCAAACAGGGTTCACTGACTTTCCCAGGATCACACACAGCTCAGATCACCTCTGTCTTCTGAGCCCCTCAAATTCTTATTGTTTCTGCTTCCTACAACTGATAGGAACCATTGTGAGCAATGCTCCATGCCTGCTTAAAGGAGAGTGAGGCCACTTTTTAGAAGAATTTGGATATCAGTAAAGGTCTCTGTTGTACACTGCTTATATTTCTTGGATTATGTCAACTTCCTGTTATAATTACTAGTCTCTAACTGAGTCTTCCTATCTCTCTGACTCACCTCTAGACATATGAAATGATGAATGTATTTTGACTCCCTTAAGAAATAACTTACAAATTGTTTCTCCCCCAAGCCCTGGAGTATTATATTTAGCTATGGGTGCTGTGTTTTAGGATAATGAAATCTGGGGTAAATCCAAAGCAAGCTATCAGAATTATGAGGAAATCAAAACCGTTCCATCTGAAGGACCAATTGAAGGAGATAGGAAAATTTAGCCTGGAGAAGAAATGATTTAGGAAAGGTATTATTTTGTTGTTGTTTGGTCATTTCAGTCATGTTCAACTCTTCGTGACCCCAGTTGGGATTTTCTTGGCAAAGACACTGAAGTAGCTTGCCATTTCCTTCTCTAGCTCAGTTTGTAGATGAGGAACTGAGGCAAACAGGGTTACATGATTTGCCCAAGGTCACCTAGCTAGTAACTGTCTGAGGACATATTTGAACTCATGAAGATGATTATTCCTGATTCTGGGCCCCATATTCTATCCACTGCACCACCTACCTTCTCCTTACGAGATTTTACTTTTTTCATTTGTCCCCAGAGAGCAAAACCAAGTAGAAGTTACAGAGACAGATTTTCACCTGGATATATGGAAAAATGTCCTGAGCATGGAATGCCATGTCTCATTATGTAGTTAGTTGGAGGTCACCAAATACAACCTGCTTGACTGCTCATTGCAGAAAAGATGTTTTGGAGGAAGTTCCTATTTGGAGAATAGGTTGACCAAGTGTCTTCTGAAGATTCTGACGCTGAAATTCTGTGACAAGATAAGTTATGGACTGGAGTGTACATGGAAGGCACCATGGAGAACTTCTTTTATTGTGTCCCATTCTTGTACAGAACATTGCTCGAGACTTTAGCGCTATGGGGTTAGTAAGCTGTATCCATGGGTGCTGAGAGATGAACTAGTGAAAATTTGTTGGGTCACCTGAAAATCACTTAGATTTTTTTCAAACCCGAAGATTCTAAATTTGCAAGAAAGTTCTTGTTTAACCAGTTCTTATTAAATACCTGTTCTTTGAAGGACACACCTCTCAGCTAACCAGTTCTCACAACCATTTTTTCCTCGGGAGTAGGTTAATTATTGGACTTTCTAATATGTACATTTGCAAACGTAAAATAAATTACATGCCTGATCAGATTGTAAACTTCTTGAGGGCAGGAACTAGGTGGATTTTTATCTTTGTATGCATAGAACCTAGTGACATTAAATAAACATTTGTGGTTAAATATATATGAAACTTGTTTTTGGAAAGATAAGTAACTTCAAGGTCTCCAGGAATGATGCAATGTGGTAAGAAAACTTAAGGCTTCTCCTGGACTTTTTTTTTTCTCTTTTTGTCTTTGATGCTGTAGGCATATTATAGATAAGAGATAACTTTCTAGAAGTGAAATGTTAAGTTATAAATCCCAGAAGGAAATAAGTAGGTATCTGGTCATAAGGAGAGGATTGTGGTAAGGGATGGGGAGTGCTCAAAGAACAGGCCTCCCCTACTTTGCAGTTTTTCTTAGAGCCCTGAGAGGGTCACTGACAAAATATGCAGCGGCCAGGTCAAATCTCACCCTTTATAAGTCAATTTCAAGGGATTGCACTAAGGAGTCAGGCTAGTGTAAGCACTGGCCTGCTTAGTAAGATACTTGGGTTCTAGTCCTAATTTTGTTACATGCTAGTTAGGTGACCTTGGATAAATCATTACTCTTCTCTGGTCTTAAATTTGTACTGTAGAAAAGCAAAGGATTGTACTAGATCAGGATTTCTTAATATAGGGTCCATGACTTGTTTTTTGAAAATATTTTGATAACTATATTAAATAAAATACAATTATAGCCAATTATAAAGGAAGCCAATGTAATTCCTTTATATAAAAGAAGGCAATGTAATTGGTTTCCTTTATAATCCTAAGGATTTTATTTTGTGCATTTAAAAACATTTTGTGAGGAGAGTTTGTAGGTTTTGCTAGACTTCCTGCAGGGGAGTGTTGATAAATGTTAAACAGTTTTCTGTTTAAAATGTTTTCTCCTGGGAAAAAAACTGTACCCACTATACAATTTTAAGTTCAATCTGCATAAGCATTTCTTCTGTCTCTTTCTGTAGTCTAGACAACCTATAAAACAATAAATCAAAGGCTGATTTGGAGCATTTGCCAATTTTCAAGGTGTAAATGATCACATTGAAAATTTCATCACTTTTTTTTTTTCCAGAGATAATTCAAGTTGGCTCTAGGAGGTCCCTGGTCTATGACAAAAACAAAGCAACCACCCCCAACTCCCCTAAAACTAACAAACAACGCCCCTCCAAAAACACTTGGACTAGGTAATGTGTAAATTTCTTTCTAGCTCCAGTATTCTCTGATGATCATTTGGCAGCTGTGTTGCAGAGGGGATTCCTGTTCAGCTACAGATTAGACTAGATAATCTCTAATGTCAGGTTCTCTTCCAACTTTGAGTTGCTGTGATTCTATATTATTTTAATTTTATTTTTAATTTATGGACTAAAACAAGCATTTCTATAATGTAGCACAATAAAAAGATGATTGTACATAAAACTGCAAATCTACAGTTTCTTTCAAATATACAATAAAATTATACAATTTTCTGTTTTTTCTTTCCTTCCATCCCCCCTCCATAGAGATGGCTACCATTAGACACAAACAGGTATATATATTCACACACATATGTATTATATATATGTATAAAATTATTCTCCACAGACTTCTATTTATCAGTTCTTTCTCTGGATGCAGATGGTGTCTTTCTTCATATATCCTTTATCATTAATTTAGGTATTTATAATAGACTAAATGACTTATTCACTCAAAGTCATTCTTAAAATAATATCGCTCTCACTATGCAGTGTTCTCTTGGTTCTGCTCATTTCGTTCTTCGTTATTTCATTCAAGTCTTTCCATGTTTTTCTAAGATCATTGAGCTCATCATTTCTTATAGCACACTAGTATTTCCCTACAAGTTAAGCCATCCCCCAGTGTGATTCTATATTTAAAGTCATTTCTTTAAATCATTTAAGTCTTTTTTTTTTCTTCTCATTTTGTCTATTTTCAGTTCTCCTCTGACTTTATGCTGGCTCATCAAGCCAGACTGTGTTCCACTGGAAGGAAATGAGTGCCACCTGGTGGTGGTAAATGGCTCCTCTTACAACTTGAACCACTTCTTCAAGGATCCAGGGCAGTACTGTCTCAGTGTCAGAGCCCAGAATGGCATCAACCATCTGCACCAGTATCACCTGATTAAAGTGTTGACCACTAGTAAGTGACTGAACTCTCATCAAAAAAGACAAGCACATGAAATTTATTTTTTGGTGCCCACTCATCTCCTCTTCTTTTCCCTTGTGTGTGTACCTGATACTTTTAGGGGTTTTCTCTGCATGGAAACTTGCCCTCAGCTAAGCATCAAATAGTCCCAGCTAAACTGTTGGTGGATAACAGTTGTTTGGTGCTGATGCTCTGAGTATAGTTGCAGCTGAACGAGGAACTCTTAGAGTGTGAAAAGTATTCAAGTCCCAGGGCAATTTGAAAAATCCTGTGTAAAATTTTCGTCTTTTAGAGATCACCTAGTTCAATCATCTTATTTTACAAAGAAGAAACTTACTAAGGCCTATAGAAATGACTTGTCCAAGGTTATACACCTAGTTAGTGGCAAGCTGTCTGGACCTAATAATGAGGTTTTGTTATTGTTATAGATAGGCAGAGATATAGACAGGTAGATGATAGATAATCCAGGAGGTTTTATATTATACCATGCTGCCTCCATCTTTAATTATGATACCATAATTATATTGTATATTAATTAATAAATTAATTGATAATTAAATGTATAATCTAGTAATTATGCTTAAGAATAATTTTCATCTACTATAATAGGGAATGGGGATAATTTGGGGGCAAAGAGTCCATTTTCTGTTATAGGTGATCTGTGATGATCTAGTTCCTGTGAGACTAACCTTTTGAATAAGGATAGCAGAAAAACCTCAATTTGGGCAAATCACTTTATCTCTGTATCTCAGTTACCTTTTGTATAAAGCAAAGTGATTGGACTAAATGAAAGCAGCATAGATTATATCTAGAAGGAAACTTAGAGACTATGTAGTCTGACCCCCTCATTTTACAGGAGAGGAAATCAAAATTCAGAGACATTGAGTGACAAAAGTTTATAGAGTTAGTAAGTGGCAAAGCTGGAACTTGGAATCAATTCCTGTGATTCGCAATTCAGTGCTCATTCTACCAAACCATACTAATCCCAGCTTCCCTAATTGTTCCATGGAGCCTGGGAGTTCTGGAGGCTAAAAGCAGGGCTTTTGTGAAAGTATGTCAATGCCACCGCAGATTATTCATTGAAGGGAAGAAGAGAGGAGGCACTTTCTTCCATGACTCTGAAGAAGAGAGGGTTAGTGGGAGGCCTGGCAGTATATAGTAAGGGGTAGACAGTGTTTTTTGGTTTGTTTGTTTTCTTTTTTTCCTCTGGCTGCTGCATGGGGAAAAGAGCCTGTGAGGAGAGAGATGTGGGAGGCCTTCCATTTGAAAGGGAGGGCCAGAGTCAGGTTGTGAAGCCAAATTTAGGGAAGGTTCTTGCAGTGGGGAGGGTCAAAGTGGAAGATCACACTCTGACAATGGAAGTTCAATCCAACAGCATGTGGTGGGGTGAAATTAGCGCTGGGCTTGGAGAAAGGAGAGTTGGGTTCCAATTCTGCCTCTTAGAGCTCTTCGCTCGCTAGGCAGCAAGGTGTGCAATGGGTAGAGTGTTGGACCTGGAATCAGTGAGACCTAAATTCAATCCTGCCTCAGATATTAATAACTGAGGAATTCTGGATATGTCACTGAACTCAGCCTCAATTTCCTTATCTATGAAACTGGGGATAATAATAGAGCCTACCTATTAGGGCAACTGGGTAGTGTAGTAGATATCGGGAAGGCTCATTTTCCTAAATTCCAATCTAGCCTCAGATGCTTACAAGCTGTGTGACCCTAGGCAAGTCACTTAACCCTGTTTGCCTCAGTTTCCTCATCTGTAAGATGAATTGGAGAAGGAACCAAATGAGTCACAAAGAGTTGGACACGACTGAAAAATGACTGAATAACAACAAAATCAAAGGCACCTGGGAACAGAATCAGTTGCTATGAGAGATCTTAGACATTATTGCATTCACCCCACTCCCACTTTGACTCCCATTTCCAACCCTAACCATTGTCATTTTACCCAGGGGGAGTCTAAATTCCCTCGAGGGGAAATGACTTGCCCAGGATCACACAGAGGTTCATATTTAGCCATGGTTTAGATTCCAATCTTCTGACTTTCTAAGTCCAGTGCTTTCCCCATGATACTTCCGTTGCTTTTCTTGTCAATTTTGTGGCCTAAAAGTATATTTGATTTACTCTGTTTGGCTCCAGAATTTCCCTGATTTCCTTTTCTTGGAGGAATTTTGTGCCTCTTGCCCTTCCCTGTCCCTCAGACTAGCTTTTATGGGCTCTTCCTTCTAGACCTTAGACCCCTCATCTGTAAGATGGATGATAATAACACTTATTTCACAGGGTTGGTCTGAGGATTAAGTGATATACTTTGTAAACCTTAAAGCATTATACAGGATATCCCCAGAATCTTAGTTCAGTTTTAAGCTTTTAAGCTTAATTACTAGTTTACAATTGGTTTGCTACTTATTGATATTAATTATATTATCCACACCCAAAATGTTCTATGACCAAGTTAATTTGGGAAACCATGGACTAAGTGATTTGCAGTACCCTATCCAACCTTAAATGTCCTTTAGTCCTGTAATTGGGCCTCATTGCTTACCTGTGCATCAGTACCTACCGTAAATCAGATGGTCTCCTCCCTCCTCCCCTTGCAAGGTACCTTCCCAGATTGAGACCACCTATGATCTTTGAGTTCAGGATCATAAACCAGGGTTTTCTCAAACTCTGGGCATGACCAGTCAAGGTCAACTACATCTAGGGAGATGCTGGTAAAAAAAATGCTAGACACACTTTTACATTTAATATACATTATGAGTATTTTCTTCCTCACTTTCTTAAGTTTAGACAATCAACAAAACAAGAAATCAAGTCTTGATTTGTAACACTAGCTAATTTCTGAGGTGTAGATGCTCCCATTAAAAATTTAACAATCAGCTCTTTGGTATGAGCTGGTTCTTGCACACCCTTAAGTCATTTGTAGTTGTTGTTGTTAAGTTGTATTTTAGTCATGTCTCACTCTCTGTGATCCCATTTGAGGTTTTCTTGGCAGAGGTACTGGAGTGGTTTGTCATTTCTTCCTTCAGTTCATGTGAAGAACTGAGCAAACAGGGTAAAGTGCCCAGGGTCACACAGGTACTAAGTGTTTGATGTCAGAGTTGAACTGGGAGAGAGTGGAGCCAAGATAGTGGAGAAAAGGCAGGGACTCTCCTGAGCTCTCCCCCAAACCCTGTGAGCAACTTTAAATAACCCTTCAGGACAAATTCTGGAGGAGATTTGAACTCACAAAGATGAGTCTTCCTGACTCCAGACCCAGCATTCTATCCATTGAACCACTTAGCTGCCCACTTAAAATCATATACTTTCCTTAACAAATTGCCATTTTATTATATGATGTACTAGCATCTTATATCAGGTAAGACTTTCATCTGGTGAACTTCTAATAATTTAGAAACCAAGTCCAGATCATACATTCCCTGAGTTCTATCTCCTTTGTGCCTTTTAAACTGTTCTGAATAACTCACTGGATTAATGTAGAACTTGGGTTATAAAGCTCCCACCACAGATGGCTGGATTTTCTTTCTTGTGCTGTATACTAACGTGTACCCAAGGGAGAAGTAAATTAAGCAGACTGAGATGTGTTCTTTAAACACCTGAACCTACTTTGCATGATTATACCAGTACACTTCACCTTGCCAGACAATACAATAGTTATATTCCTGAAAAAAATGGATGCAAGTCTTGAATTTGAGCCAAATAAAATATTGGTTGGGTTCAGGTTTGCTTTGTAGAATATGTTGATACTCTGATTTTGTTCTAGGTCAGTGGTTGTAGGAAACATAGGTTCTGTTTTGATTCAAAGTGTATCATAACATTTTTCTTAAAAAAAAAAAAAAACAACAAACAAAACCAAAACCCAACAGTCTAGATGTGGTGGCACGTGCCTGTAATCTCTGCTGTGGGGAAGATGAGGCTGCTGGATTGCTTGAGTTTAAGAGTTCTAAATTGCAGGAGGTTTAGCAGATTATGTGTCAGCACTTAGCCTGACACCAATATGGTGAGCTCACCAGAGAAGAGGGCCACCAGGCCGCTGAAGAAGGGACAAACTGATCCAGGTCAGAAAAAATGGAGGTTAAAGATTTGGGCTAATTAGTAGTTAGATCAGGCCTGTGAGTGGCCACTATACTTCCAGTCTAGGTGAAATAGAAACCCAGTCTCAAAATAAAATAAAAATAAGCACGGATTTGATTTAGGCATTTTATGAGCAATATGTACATGTGGGTGTGGGTGCATATTTTGTTTGGGTTAGTAATTCCTGTTCTTGGTTTGGTTCAAGTTCCTGGTGTGAAGAATTATTATAAATCAAATCTCTTTAATAGATGAGCTTATGAATTCCACTGTGAATTCTTTATTGAAGTGAATAATCATCCCTCCATAATATTTTATTAAAACTGGATTTTCATTCATTGGTATTGCATATAAAGTAGGGGTGGAGTCATATCTTTTTAATAGATGAGCTTGTGAATCCCACTGTGAATCTTATACTGAAATGAATAATCACCTCTCTCCCACTAGGTAATCTTTTATTAAATCCAAAGTTTCTTTTATTGGTCTTACATGAAATGAGGGTTAAGCCTGTCCATGAAAATAAAAATACTAATCTGAGTCTAGCATATAAACAAGCTAGAAAATAAGTTTACTGTTTCTTCCTCACCCTTGAGCTATGTTTGGAAATCAATGCCCAAACCTCAACACATTGGTTTTGTTATCTTTCCCAGGCATCCACCCCGCTCTCTTTGCTTTGCCCTGTGTCTTACTCATCTCGGGAATGTTGAGTTTCATCATGTATGTGACCTACTGGAACAGCACCCAGCAGAAGGACCTGGTAGAGGTATTGGCTGGTCCTCAGAGCCACATTTACAGGGTTTCCTTGGTGGAAGTGGTAGAGGGGAGACAGGTAGCAGGGCAGTAGCAAGGGGGGGGGGTGGTTGCTAGTTTTTCCATTTGTAGTCATGATCTTGTTAAAGTAGTTGTCTCTGGCTGCTTGGTGTTTTGGGATAATTTAAGACAAACTTTGTACTTTTAGTTTAGTGAAGTTTCCAAGCACTTACCATAGTCTTTCCATGTCAATTTTATGGATGGCAGCAGATTGTAAATACAATGGTGAGGATCAAGAGAACACAGGGTAGGGTCTATACGCAGGAGTGTATAACTCTGTATAACTCTGGGGAAGGGCCAAGAAGCTGGTGATTGAAGAGGAGCCTGGGCATCTAAAGCCAGGTGATCAATCTGATGTATATTCAAGCACTGAAGGTCAGGATGAGGTCATGGCTCTTGAAAACCATATTGGCTAGCCCAAGTGAGGGCATTCACCAATACCAGGAGCCAAGTCAAATACTAGATTTGGAGTCCAGATCACTAGACAAGGTTGAAGAGATTAGGTGGATGTCTGATGTTCGGAGAGGCAACTAGATTCAGAAGCCAGGCAAAGAGTCTAGGCAATAGGAATCAGAAACTGAGGCGAAGAATCTGGCAACACACACAAGTCAGCAGCAGCAAGAAAGGCCTTGATGCCAAGTCAAGTCCTTGACTCATCCATCCCAGTTACTTTTTTGTACTTCCTGTTATACCTAGGTGAAAAACCCCAGGCATGACTAGTGTGAGTCTGCGAGTCTAAAGGAAGGGCTCCAATACCTGCTGAAGTAGGGAAAGAGAAAACAGGGAGAAAGACAACTGTTGATTGTGTTCTATATATGATCTGTCCCTAGAAACACCTGTATATTTCAAAGATCCTTTTTTTAGACTTTTTGTAACTTCCTTTTTTTTTTTTATAATACTCCCACTTTAAGAAAAAGTGGCATGATATGGATAGAGACCTGGTCTCAGAGACAGAAAGGTGAGATCCTGCCTCTGACACATACTGACTCTGTGACCTTGGGCAAATCACTTAACTTCCTAATGCCCCAGGTACCTCTCTAAGACCAGAAGTTGTAGGACAGGTACCAACTTGCATTGATAGGAACTTCCCCAGAATTCTCTATACTAGAGGTGTCAAATACATAGCCCACAACACTCCTGAGTATAGCTAGAACCAAATTAAATTAGAATTCCTATCTGATTTTAATGCATTGATACATTAATTAAAAAAAGAAATATTTAATCATGTTTAGTTTTCTAAGTCAACATGTAGCCCCACAGGGATCCTTACATAGAGTTTAGTGGCCCCCATTTCTATTTGAGTTTGACAGCACTGCTCTCTACCAAATGTAATCACAGAACACATTAAAAAAAATTCTACCTGTATTTGTAGATAGCTTTTTTGGGGGAGGGGGAAATACTATTCATTTCCCCTGAAAGATGAGGGGAAGTAAATTCAATAAGTGAAATCCATAGCCCAAAGTCTTCATTCTGGACAATTCTCAGCATTCAGTGAGAGCCATTAGAAAACAACCAAACCAATTCCTTTTAGTTTTCTTCTTCTTCCTTTATTGTCTGAGGTAGAAGCTAAGGGACAAAAATAAATCGATGAATGAATGAATGACAAATGAAACGAACAATAAATAAATACTAGAAACAACAAAGGAAAGCGCCCAGAGGTGATTCAGGTCCCACCAGTTTTACTCTGTCCTGGCCAAACTATTTCTGGAGTTTGTTTATAGTTTCCATGTGTTAGGAAAAGCCACAAATAGCCGATTGCAGCGTGACCAAAGGAAGGCAATGATGATTATGAAGGTATTTAAAGCCATTCTCTGTAAGGATTGGCTGAATGGAATGGGAATGTTTAACCTGGAGAAGGGAAGATGTAGGGCAGGGGGAAAAGGGAAGGAGAACAGTATAAAAATATTTGAAAGATTGCATTTGGAAGAGGAATTAGAATTATTCTGCCTTTTCCTAGAGGACTAATGAAAATTACTTATAGGAGAATTTGGGCTTTCTGTAAGGAAAAACTTTCTAATAATTAGAGATATTAAAAAATGGAATGAGCTGCCTCTAGATTGGGATTCTTAAATTTTGTGGGGACCCTTTTGGTAACCTGGTGAAGTCTATGGACCCCCTCCTTACATGTTTATAAATGCATAACATAAAATACACAGGATTACCAAGGAAACTAAGGACATTGAAAAATAATTATCAAAATATTAAAAAAAAAAACCAAGTTCATGGACTTCAGGTTGAGTTGCAGCTTCAGAGGTAGTGAGTTCTTCATTGCTAGAGCTATTTCAGTAGAATTGGGGGCATTATATTGATTTGCCTTTTTCTTCATCCACTTAGGTGGCTGATTTCGACTTTTCCCCGATGTCTGACAAGAGCTCGCCTGGTTTGGAGCCTGAGAGATGCTGTATGAGACTGTGCTGCCCTTGCTGCTTTCTCTGCCCACTTTCACATCATCAGAAGACCATCAGAGAGTCTCGTGGGCTGCTGCAGCCTTTCTATAAGCCAGTCAAAAGCTATTCGGTGTGAACAACAAACCTAGCTGGTCCATTTAAGTTTTAGGTGTTTGCTGACTTCAAGCCTTGGATAGAGTTCAGAGCATCTGCTGGCATATATGGTTTATTTTTGCAGAGCAATTTGAAATCTAAAAACTTGATGCAGTCCAGTAACACAGAATTATCCCTTTATTATCCTGTGCCATAGGAACTGAAAATACATCTAATTGACTCAGATCTTTGATATTCACTCAGATGGATGTGGCACGGCTGCAATGTGTGCTGGGCCTTTTGTCACTGGGGCTTTCTAGGTGCACATGTTTACCTATCTAAACTGTTTGGAATTCACCCACCAATGACCGACCAATTACTGACCATTTAAAAAAAAAAGTGAGGACTAAGACTAATTTAAAAAACAATGTACCTTCTAATATGTTCTCCCTCTGGCAGTTCATGTGCAGTGGCTTTAGGGGGAGGTATGCACTCATGGTCATTGGTACAGGGAATTCCCAGGAGAGAAAACTCCTTTTGCCAGTTCTGGTCAGCACCTTCTCTGTAACTTACAATCTTAGAGAGCTTGCTTGAGCAATGAGAGATTAAGTGACTTGTTCTAGGTCACATCAGAAGTGAGACTTGAAACTGGGTCTTCCTGCATCAAGGTAAGCTCTCTATCTATCTTGCCAAGCTGCTTCTCATATAGTTGCCTTACAGGGCATAATAGTGGCTATTCTAACCCTGGTTTGTATTAGAACTAAAAGAAGTCAGGCTTTGCCCCAGCATTAAGAGGCTACACCCACCTGACTTCTCAATGCTCCCAGTTCCTGCCTTGCATCACGTTGCTTCTAAGCTAATGTATTCCCAGAAATTTCCCTGACATGCCAGGGATATCCACCTGTATTGTTCAGAAAGAATTAGAAGCAGCAAACAAGATTTGTTACCTTCTTTCCTTGAAAGTCTCCCACCCATAGGTGGGGGATGGTGTTTACAAAAAAAGGTGAAAGCCATGGTCTAGGTCACAGGTCCCTGGCAGTGGAAAATCAGGGTTGTTTGTGCTGCTCTCCCAGCTGTGACTCGGACCATCTTGAATTTCATTCTGAGCAAAATGCCTTTCAATACTGCAAAAACCAAGGCCTAGATGGAAACAAACACCCTGACAGAAGAATCCACACCTCTGCCATTTACCTCAGTGACTCAGAACTGTGGAAGAAGGCATGAAAAATCCAGACAAAGGGAACTGAAAATGGTTTAAGATAGAGTCCTGAGACTAGTGGAATGAAACGTGTTGGCAAGAGACCCTGTTCTCTTTTCTTTGCAGGTCAGTGACCTGGAAAAGGAATGTGCAGCAGGGTGGTGCATTCACTGATTCAGAGCCAAGAGGAGAAAGCAATTAAGTGCTGTTTCTGATCACAGTAGAAGTACATAAGTCACTAGTGCAGCCAAGCGAGCCAAATGTTGGGGGAATGAGACTAGGGACTGGGAGACATTACCAGGAGATATTGCTGCTGTAATTGCATCCTACCAGACATCAGCAAAGTGGTGTTAATACTGTCATGCGGTTCATTATCAAGAAATACTGGTACTGTTGCCAAAATAAAGCTCGTACACTCTGAGTATAGCCAGGTGTATAAAACATCTCTCTCTCTCTCTCTCTCTCTCTCTCTCTCTCTGTTTAATCCTGCACTTTGCTTCTACATTCATTCATTTTTATTCAAAGATTGTGAATCTGGTTCTGCTCGCTGAGTGGAAACCTACTCAGTTAATTCCACTGAATGCTTTGGCAAAAGATATTAGTGGCACAGTGGATAGAGCACTGGAACCTGGAGTTAGGAAGACCTGAGTTTAAACCTCGCCTCAGATACTTTCTTGCTGTGTGACTCTGGGCAAATTACTTGACCATTGTCTGCCTCGGTTTCCTAAATCTGTAAAATGGGGATAATAACAGCACTTACCTCCTAGGGTTGTTGTGATGATCAACTAAGATAATATTTGTAAGCTCTTAGCACATTGTCTGGTATATAGTAGATACTTAATAAATGCTTGCTTCCTTTCTTCCTTTTAAAGCACTTTGCAAACCTTAAAGTACTATATACATACTATCTTTATTTTCCTTATTATTATTATTGTTAGTTGGGAATTTATCCCATAGATTTACTCACTATAACTAATCTATTCTAAAATCTTTTCTTTTTCTCCCTAAAAAAGGGAAGCAAGTCTCATCTTTGACATTTTGGCTATGTGATCCAGGAAATTATTCTAGGCAATTCTCTTAAGATTAGAAAAAAATTTTAAAATATAGATTTTTATTGATATATTTTTAATTACCTAGGTTTTTCCCTATATCTCTCCCTTGTCTCCTACCAAAAGTCATCTCTTATGACGAAGATTTCTTTTAAAGAGGAAGAAAATGGGAAAAAATCATTAAAACCATACAATACATTAAAAAAAATTGATGTTCCATACAAGCAGACCCTCACTTCCTTAAAAGGCATGTGCACATGCCTGGGAAGTTGTCTAAGACTAAACATTTTAGAAAAGGTGCCAAATTGCATTGATAGATGGAGTTTCTTCATCTGGGAGTTCCCTATAAATGTGAAATCAGAGTTCTAGTCCCTATCCCTACTTCTATCAAACCTTGTTTTAGCTGTTCAACTCACTTCATTGGTATAGATCCAGTGTTAGTGTTTAATAGTTGTTTCTAATACCTTTGATAATTGAAAAGGATCTTGGCTGGTTATGGATCTATAGGCATTTAAAGGAAAGTATTTTGTTATTACTTTTTAAAATCATAACTTATAAAATGGGTATGGGAGACTTCTGGTGTTAAAATTCCCTTCACCTACACAGATCAGAAATTCAGTCTTAGAATTTCCTGGGGAACTGAGAGGATAGATGCTTTGCCTATGGTTCCACAGTAATAACAGCTAGCAGTCTTATAAAACTTTAAGGTGTAATGTGCTTTATAAATATTATCTCATTTTATCCTCACAACAACCCTAGTAGAAAGTGCTACTATTATCCCCATTTTATAGATAGGGAAACTGAAGCAAGCAGAGGGTAACTTAGCCAGCTATTCAATGTCTGCTTCACTGAAAAATGCCCTTTGACAGTAGGGGAGGATCAACTTTTCCCTGAGCTTTAGGAAATATGGTGTCTAATTCTTGCAGTAATGAGAATAATAAAAGCATTTCTGTGAAGTACAGCCTGTATCTTAATTCCATTGACTCAAGGATCACAAGATCATAGATGTGAAACAAGAAGGAATCTTAAAGGTTATCCAGTCCAACTCCCTCATTTACAAGTGGGAAAACAAGGATCTAGATAGATTGTGACTTACCCAAAGTCACAGGAGTTGTAAATGGCAAAGCTGGGATATGAACTCATATCCTTTGGCTCAAAGTTTGACATTCTTCATTCAACCAACTTCAGTTTGGTCACTTATTCCCTTCTCCAAGGTCTACTTTCTTGCCACAAAGCCCAAGGTGACTTATGGATCCCAGATAGCAGAAACAAGATTCTAATTCTGAAATAATGTCCCTTCCTGACTAGTATTGAGAGTAGGTAGGGAATATCCTAAAAAAAAAAAAGTTGACTGAAAAGGCCACCACTCTAGTTCAGCTTTAAATCTCCTTTGTCCTAGACTATGAAGAAACCTCCTGTTGTATCTTCTTACATCCAGATTCTTTCCTCTCTAGTCCTGTCTTCATGTAGTTGTCAAAAGAGACTCCAAAACTCTCCAATGAACACATTATATCATTCCCCTGCTCAAAAAACTGCTATAACTCCTTGTTTCTGGAAAGGAGAATATAAAAATTCCTTTGCCTTTCACTTAAGGCTTTCTGGTGCCCACCTACCTTTCCAGATGTCTTTTATACTATATTCCTTTATGTGTTCCACATTCCAGCCAAATTGGACTGCTAGCTGTTATTGGAATTCACCCTCTTACCCCCTATGCATTTATTTGTGCAAGTTGTCACTCATATCTCTATAAAAAGTAATGTTTCTTAGCTGTTGGAAAACAACTTTGTCCAAAGGAAAGATTCCTGGCTCTGGAGTCATAGACGCTGCATTCAAAAGCTACCTGTATGACTTCAGGCAAGTCTCCTTAACTTGGGCCTCAGATTCATTATTTGTGAGGTGAGGGGGATAGACTAGATGGCCTGTGAGGCCTCTTCCAGTCTAGCTCGATGATGGTCCTATGGAAATCTTTCTGTTATTCTATGATCTATCTAGACCTGGCCCATGTGCCCACCTCCTCTCAGAAGTCCTCTGGTCTCCTCATCTGAAAGTGACATCTTAGAAACAATCATCTAAATCTTTCCTTTGTCCCTTTTGCGTTT
Source organism: Petaurus breviceps papuanus (assembly GCF_028583685.1). Lineage (NCBI taxonomy): Eukaryota > Metazoa > Chordata > Mammalia > Diprotodontia > Petauridae > Petaurus > Petaurus breviceps. Next base: position 22,168,079 of record NW_027185764.1, read on the forward strand.
TATCTTTTGTCTACGTATTCAGGATAGAAGTTATAGCTTCCTATTGGACTCCAATTGAGGACGGGGATGATGTCATTTTAGCATACAATAGAGTGTCTTGTATATCCTAGCATTTAGTAAATGTTTGAGTTAAATTGTACCTTGTATCATGTGGTTTCTCTTTGCTATTCATAGAATAATAGTTGATGCTTATATAGCCCTTTCCTTAAGGTACTTACGGTACTACTCCATTATCATGGGGCATATGAGGTGTTCAGGGAGGACTAGCCCCTCTGGTGTGAGGCCTTGCTGAACGCTTTTCAGGTCTGCTCAGCCACTCTTGGTGTCTACCTGGCACTCAGCTCTCACCTGTACCTCCAAGAAGCTGAAGCATGTATAGCACTTCAGTAAAACAGTCTTGGCAGATGGGCTAAACCAGGTTGAGGGTAACTGACCAGCCTCAAACCCTTAGGTTTGTCTACTTAGGAATGTCTACTCTAAGTATGTGAGGACTTCCCTCAATGGTCAAAGGAGAACAGTTTGTTCCTATGGCCATGAAGGTGGCTGAAACAGACTCTGTGGAGCACTGAGAGCTTGGTCAGACATCAAAGACTCCAAAGTCATCCACTGCAACCGCAGGCCATCATCAGCTATCTTGACTTTTGTCTTGCCACTGGACTTTGATGACTCTGGAAGAGAGTGAGGCTGATGACTGTGCAATTCTTCCCCACTTAAATCCAATTAAACAAGTTAAGACATCACCCTTGGGACATCATCGGTCCTCTTGGAAAATGGACAAACAGCAACCCCAAAACCGTACTGTGGAGTGGAGAAGATCCCAGGGTCTTGAATGTGACCATGTCAGGAGAACATTGTAGAACTGGTATTTGGTAGGAAAGGAGATAAGCCTTGGATAGAGAGCTTGGGCTCCTATTTTCCCCCAGTTGTGAACAGTGATCAGAAGCTAGATTGAAACTGAAAACCTCACCCCCTAAACAAATAGTATTTAAAGGGGCAAGTAGATTTAATTTTAGCCCCGTACTCCATCTGATAGGTTTCACTAGGGTGAATTCAGGCCCAATGAGAGAGTGTTATCTACACACAAGCTTAGCTACATCTTATCATGAGACAGCTGACTATTACCAGCAATGATTTATTTTTTTATAACAGAAACTTGTTAAAGAATCCACTATAGTATAGGGCTGTGGTGTCAAACTCAAATGGAAATGGTTATCACTAAGTTATACATAAAGATCCTTGCAGGCACATGTTGACTTAGAAAATCACATATTAAGATTATCTGTGTTTTATTGTATAATGAGGCCTCCACATGTAGAAAGGGCTGTCCCCTGTACGTGGCATTGGAATGTATTTGTGTAGATCAAAGGGAGGCAGAATGGACATCTTTAGTTTCTTTCCCCATCTTTCTCCAAAGGAGACTTTGTTTCCAGGAGGGGAAAGAAGGGGTAGGGACCAGAGACCACCATTCTCCTCTCCTCAGAGAGATGGAGTACGGGGCTAAAATTAAATCTACTTGCCCCTTTAAATACTATTTGTTTAGGGGGATGAGGTTTTCAGGTTCAATCTAACTTCTGATCACTGTTCACAATTGGGGGGAAATAGGAGCCCAAGCTCGCTATCCAAGGCTTATCTCCTTTCCTACCAAATACCAGTTCTACAATGAATAGTAAAGAAACACATTTATTCAAATAACAAAACAGAAACCAGAGAAAATATGCATAGGAATATATATCATCTATATATACATACATACACATATACATATATATATACACATATATTATATATATGTAAAATGTATGTATGTCTCAGATCTCACCAAAGAGGAGACTCCCCGAAGTCCCTAGTGTAGCAAGTTGGGGGTAGAGACATGCATGATGGAGACTTCCAGCTTCATTGATGTCTTCCTGGAGTCTTTTCTTTCAGCATCAGAAGTGGGGTTGGCCTCCATGTTCCCTCTCAAATCTGGAAGCCAGAAGCACCCAGAACAACTCAATGCTTGAAGAAGATCCAAGAGACTGAAGACTGAAGCCTCTTGCCAACTCTTCCCTTCTCCCCCTCCACAGACTCAAGACATCGCTATCTACCAATAAGGAGACAAGCCTATGCCAGTGGACTTTGGGACTGGGGTTACAATTATATTTTTATTTATTTTGTAAAATATTTCTCACTTACATTTGAAAAAAATTACTTACTTACTTAATTACATTTTAATTCAGTCCCCCTCTACCTCCCAAACACATACTTGGGAGTTTCATAGGCCTCATTGGTATAGGGAAATTATAGATTGTAGAAGTTTATAATTCACTGATGAAATCATATGAAATAACAAATTTCTTTTGTGGCTTACTGTGTATAATGTTATTGTTCAATAGTGTCCAACTCTTCATGATCCCTGTTGGAGTTTTCTTGGAAAAGATACTGGAGTGGTTTGCCATTTCCTTCTCCAGCTCATTTTACATATAAGAAAACTGAGGCAAACAGGATTAAGTGATTGCCCAGGGTCACACAGCTAGCAAATGCCTGAGGCCAGATTTAAACTCAGGAAGATGAGTCCACTGTGCCATCTAGCTTACAAAATCATACAGTCCAACACCCTCTTTTTAAAGAGTAAGAAACAGGCTTCAGGTCAAGCAATTTGCCCCAGAAGAAACAAATGATCTTTCATCTAGGGCTGAAAGGGGCTTCAGAAGCCATCTCCTCTAACCTACCATTTTAAAGATGAAGAAACAGAGACCCATAGAGTTGCTTGCCCAGGGTCATAAAATCAGTGTCTGAAGTACAGGTCTTACTGACTTAAGAGTCTAACATTTTATCCATTATACCAAACTGCCTCAATATGCCACCTAGATGCTGTTTCTACTATACCAAAGTGCTTCTCTGTAGGGCCTTAGAAATAGTTATAGGGTATGTAAATAGATTGGGATTGTATGTGAATGTGGGATACTGGTTTCCCCAGATGACGTACTGTCTCCAAGTGTCCCATTATGGTGAGGAAATACTTTAAACTGAAATTAAACCACACTTTGATTGCATTTGCTGTACCTTTCTTAGCTGTTCAAGCTATCCCAGAATAAGAGCTCACATTTACATAGCATTGTTTTATTTTCACACCAAAAATATGAGGTTAGGGCTATTTTTCCCACTCTTTCTTACAAAGGTGAAAACTAAGTCTCAGAGAAACTAAGTGTCACTAGAGTAAGCTAGTAAGTGTCAGAGCCAAGATTAGAAGGTAGGTCTTCTAATCACTTTGCCACCCACAGGACTCAGAGCTTTCATCAGAAGAACCAAAGTCAGCTTTGAATGGGAATGGCCAATTCCCTCTGCTTCCACGAACTGGCCAATTTCAATCTGTGAGTTTCTTATTAGTGTCTCACAAGTGGCACTTAAAAATTTTTTTAAACCTACCAATGATGATGTCAGAGTTCCTACCATCAGGGCATTATTACCCCAGAAGCTGCTTAGATATAGGGTTCACAGTCTATGAGGGTAACATGTACTTTTTCCCCATGGAAGGTGGGGTTGAGAAAGGAGTGGAACAAAACTGTTACTGTACTTTCTGGATACCCTTAGAAATCTTCTGAATAGTCTGCCCAATGGATCTGTAGAAGCACAGTTAGACTGACTTTAAATCGTGCAGAAGCACAAATTTACCTGTTAAACTCCAATAAGGAAAAAGTGAAGGGCTGTTTCCTACTAGTAAGAACCAAATTGGGTAGGTCTCTAAAGGGAGAACCTAAAACTTGGGCCAATTTATTTGCAGATAGCTCTAGAAGTGAAGGTTTGGGCCATATTAAGCAAACTGCAAAAGTAAAAATCCAAATTGGTATTCCCCAGTGGACAAATGATCAAAGTCCATGAGTAAGTTGCTCTCCAAAGAGAACTATTCTCAAACTTGTCACCATATGAAATTTTGATACAAATTTTTAATAACAAGAGAAATGAAAATCAAAACAACCCTGAGGTCACACTCAACAAATGGGCAAAGATGACACAAGATAGAAATGTTCAGTGTTGGAGTTACTATTAAAAGACCAGTACACTGTTCCAGATTGACCAGAAAATTAACTAGACCCTGAGCACACTAAATTTACTATTGTTGGAGCTTTGAAATGGCTCAACCCTACTGGAAAATAATTTGGAATTATACTAAAAAATGACTGAAATGTCCATCCCTTTGACCCAGAGACCCCACCAGTAAGTAGACACATTTTCCAAAGAGGTCAAAGATGAAAACACCAAAATATTCATGTTCGTATTAAAAATCTTCATTGCTTCATTCAAGCAAAGTAGATGTCTATCAACAGGGGAATGGCTAAACAAATTGTGGTGCATGAAAATAACAGTCTATAACCCTCGGCTTCCCATACAGTTATGAAGATGAAGCTGGCAGAAGACACATCGCTCTATAGCTAAGAAATCATCTTAGATGAAGGTGCTTCCCTCACTCGAGTTTGATGATGCCATCCATTTTTTATGCCTCTTTTTTCTGCTGAGTAGTTTCTTTTGAAATGGCAATATACAATAGCATGCTGACAGTATATTGATCATTAATGTATTAATTAATTAATTAAATTAATTACAACAAATTACTATGTTGTAAGGAATTATCAATATGAAGAATTCAGAGAAATATAGGAAAACTTAATGAATTGATGCAAAGGTAAGTAATCAGAACAAGGAAAGAATATATGACTGCAAAAATGTAAAGAGAAAGAACAAAAAACCATAGCTGGATGAGAGGTGATGTGGTATAATAGGTACATTGCTGACTTTAAAGTCAGGAAGACCTGGGTTCAAATCCTGTCTCTGACACTCCATTACTGGGTGATCTTGGGCAAGTCACTTATACTCCCTGAGACTTAGCATTCCCAACTGTAAAATGAGGTATCTGAAATGACTAGAAGGTATCTAAGGACCCTTTTAAACTAACTCTATTCCTATTATCATATATAATTAAGATTATATTACATATTATATATGATATAATTAAGATTATATTATATATGATATAATTAATCTTATATAGTATAATGACAGAGATTGAAGATGATGAGAAGAGATGAGAAAATTTAACTCTGCCACCTCCCCTTCCCTTATCCTTATTTGAAAAAGTGGAACAACATTTTCAGTGCTGGTTAATATGTTTGTTTTGTTGAATTGCTTTCCCCCCTCTTTCTCTCCTACCCTTTGTTAATGAAGGACGTCTCTTTGAGTTGAGTGGAGAGATATATCCAAGAAATGAGGGTGATGTAAACTCCAAAGATTTTAATAACAATTAAAAAAATAATAAAGATATTTTGCTTCATTAAAAAATAGCTAGACAAGATAGTTGGCAATTTGGGATTAGCCTTGCACTAAGAGAGAAACACAGAATAAAAGGATGATAGGAACCTTGGATAAATGACTTATCCTTCTTTGTCCTCAGTTTCCTCATCTACAAAACAAGGAGGAAAGGTTTCATCAGAGGCAGGATTTTGTTTCTGTTCCAGTCGGTCCTTTCCGCCTTATACATGCTACCTGTAAGATTCTAGGCTCCAGTCTGACACTACAACTCTTAATAAAGACAATAATAATAATGATAATATAACAGAGTTAGAGTTCAAGTGAGATGACAAGCAGAAGCTAAAACTCAGGGGCTAGTCACTTTTATGGGCAAACTGGAACATGGTGTCTGTAATTTATTGCACATCCAGCAGATGGCTCCCCATTCTTAGAAATAGTCCTATGGCCTTGCACCGCCACTGTGCATCAGCCTTGATCTGTGCTCCTTGCTGAGCTGTCAAGGTCACCTCTGGGTATTTGTTAGCTTTCCTTTCTGCCTCCTCCCCAGAAGTATAATGCAATGTTTTGTCAACAGGAGATATTCCCATTTTACTGTCTGGACACACAGCAATCCAGTGCTTACAGTAAACATCGTTATCCATCCCAGCTCCCACACGGAGAGTCTATAACCCCAGGCTCCCCATACAGCTATGAAGATGAAGCTGGCAGAAGGCACATTGCTCTAAAGCTAAGAAATCATCTTAGAGGAAGGTGTTTCCCTCGCTCGAGTTTGATGATGCCTTCTCTTTTTTATACCTCTTTTTTTCTGCTGAGTAGTTTCTTTTGAAATGGCAATATACAATAGCATGCTGACAGTTTTTACCAGCTAAGAAATGCTTACTGCAGCCTCGGAGTTCTACAAGTCAGTGATGTCTCTGTTTCATTCATTTTATCCTGCCATAGATGTCTCTCTTCTATCTTATTTTCACGTCATAAATCCAGCCAAAGTCTTTCTCTTTAGTGTGGTATTGGAGTATGCCTCATAGGAGTAAGCCTAATTAAGCAATGGAAAATCCACAAATGAATCCTGTTTGTAAATGACTCCAAGTAGAAATAGATGCTTCCATGTGTGTCTGACTGAGAGGTAGTTTTGGACAGCACACTGCTTGTTGTCATGAAAGAGAACTCAATGAGGAATCAGTGATAGGATCACAGATCTTGAGAGACCAGAGGCCATGCAGTTGAACCCCCTCATTTTTTGTTGTTCTTTTGTTTCAGTTATGTCCAATTCTTCATGACGCCATTTGGGGTTTTCTTGGCAAAGATATTGGAGTGGTTTGTCATTTCATTTTCCAGATCATTTTATAGATGAGGAAACTGAGGCAAACAGGGTTAAGTGGCTTGCTCAGGGTCACACAGATAGTATCTGAAGCTAGATTTGAACTCAGGTCCTTCTGACTATCCACTATGCCACTTAGCTGTCCCTTATTTTACAGATGAGGAAACTGAAGGTCAGGGAGGTTAAATGTCTTACCTATGACATTTACACAGTAGTAAGCATTAGAGGCAGGATTTGATTTCTGTTCCTCTGACTACAGTCACTTCCCCCCCCCCCCCATACCATGCTGCCTCTAAGATTCTAGGCTCAGGGTCTGCCACTATTCTTCCTAATACCAACAATAAAAATGCATATCAAATAATAATACATAATATCATGTAATAGTAGAAATAACTTTTATTTGCAAACAATTTGCATAAATTTATTTAAATTGATCCTTCCAACAACTCTGTATTACTGAAAATGTTACTTGATTTTCAGATGAAGAAATGATGATGATGATGATAGCTAACATTTTTATAGAGCTTATTATGTGCCAGGCATTGTGCTACGTGCTTTGCAATTATTATCTTAGTTGCTCTTAACAACAACCCTAGAAGATAGATGCTGTTATCATTTCCATTTTACAGATGAGGAAATTAAGGGAAACAGTGGTTAAGTGGCTTGCCCAGGGTCACACAGTCAGGAAGTGGAAGATCTGAGATTCAAATCCAGGTCTTCTGACTCCAAGATCATTGTGCTTTTCACTACATCTTGCTAACAAACCTCTCTGTGCTTCACTTTATTCCACTGTTTAAATGGAACTTCCACAAAATCTTCTGCTGCCTTCTGGTAGTGTGAAGATCATTCTGGGTCTTCAGTGGCTTTTGCCAGTGGATTGCAAGCTCTGGCAGGTTCTCCTATGTCAGACGGGCTTCAAGTGTGGTTCTGGCCATAGACCTTGTCTAATTTCCAAAGACCAGTCTAGCTCAGTACAGAGAAGCTCATCTCTGGAAGACTCCCTATTAGGGAGAATTCTTTGGCCATTGAAATCTATGCAAAAAGAAAATACGAAGTAAGTCCTCAGTCCTCTATAGAGCCTTCCCTTTCTGGTAGAGGAGCAGGGAAGGAAGCAGAAGATGCCAAAAATCACATAATTTTTAGACTATCTCTAAACATTCATCTAACTTCTGATATTCCAAGTGTGGTTTCTTTATCTAGTGGACATACTACTGAAGGGACTGAGTCAGGTCACTATGAACATTTTCACTACAAACAAAACCAGAAGACATAAAGCTAAACAGAAGAATGGCTCACTTTCTTTACAGAGCAAAATAAGTAGTCAGCAGAGGTGGTTTCACTGGGTTTCCAAAGGCACATTATTTCATGGGATATTTGGTTATCTTCACTTGACAAGCATAAACAAAAAGGCCTCCATGATGACATTTGTAGCTTAAATGCTAAGATCTGTTTCAGGGGTGGAAGACATTGTTATGTTCATTTGAGCAGCTAGGTGGCACGGTGGGTAGAGTGCCAGACCTGGAGTCAGGAGACTCATCTCTCTGAGTTTAAATCAGGCCTCAGACATTTACAAGCTGTATGACCCTGTCTCAGTTTCCTCATTTATAAAAATAAGCTCGAAAAGGAAAAATGGCAAACCACTCTGGTATCTTTGCCAAGAAAGCCCCAAATGGGGTCATGAAGAGTAAAACATGACTGAAAAATGATTGAAAGATTCATAGGATCATAGGTCAAAGGATCAGAGATTTAGAGCTAGAAGTTATCTTAGACAAGCAGTGTCATGTGTTAGAAGACTGGACTTGGAATTGGGAAGATCTGCGTTTGAATCCTGCCTCTGCCACATACTACCAGTGAGACCAGTCACTTAAACTTCCTAAGTTATCCATTGCTTCATCTGTAAAAGAGGGAATGATTATAACACCAAAACTACACACTGTTGTGAGGATCAAAGGAGATAATATATGTAAAGCACTTTGCAAAACATAAAGTACTATACTGTTAGCTATTAACAGTAGCGATCATCTTTGTCTTCCCCCTTATTTTACAGATAGGAACCTGAGGCCCAGAGAGGTCTTGTCCAGGATCACACAAGTAGTATCTGTCAGAGCCCTGATTCAAATCCAGGTCCGTTGATTCTAAAACCAATGGTTGTTCCACTAGACCAGACCTGCACAACTTGGCAGTAGGTAGGGGCCAAAATTAAAATAGGCTAAACTTCTTCAGGTGGCAGATAGGTTTTTAGTGATTCACTTTCCAAGTAAAGGTATAACAATGGTTGGTTGTTGTGGGTCGTGTGACAAATAGGAAAGAGTGCACAGTGGCCACCCACCTGCCAATTTACATGATGGGCACAATAGTGACTAGTGAAAGGCAGGTTAAGCATTGATATTGATTGACATTGATATGGATGAAGCATTTGATACATCTTTACTTTCTTTTACATCCTCTACATTTTTTGTGGGCTGCCTGAAATCCTTTGTTGGGTCACAAGCAACCCTCAGGCCGTATGTTGTGCAGGCCTGCGCTAGACCACGCCATCTCATTAAGACCCTTCAAATTAAGTCATTATTTTGATACTCAGTGACAAAGTTGTAAAATATGGATAAGGATTAAGAATAAAGAGACTTGTAAAATTGTCCCCTTCAGGGTTTGTACATTGAAGTCTTACATCTATATATCATGAGTGCTTTCAGAAAAGAGGAGGCACTGAACATGGAAAAAACTAAATAACACTTAAAAAAATGAAGCTGACAATATTGGAAACAATTAGGAGATAGTTCCAAAACAATTGGCGGTGAACAAGACCAGATTTGTTAAATCAGATGAATGTCAAATTATAAGAATAAGAATGGAGAAATATGGCCTGCTAAAAGAACCCTTGCATGTCCTATTTAAACAAACTATTGATGTGTAACATGGGGAATAAGAGAGGAAAAGATAAAGGAATAGACATTGACACAGACTGTCACTATTTCCTATGGAAGATTAAGCGAAGAAATTGGTACAATGAGAGCAAAATAAAAGCCTAGAAGCTGCCTCAGCCATTGAACACTTGAACTTGTTTATGTTTTTAAACTCTAAAAACAGTCTAAGAGACTTAAGAACAGGGGCTTTTTGCTTTTCTTTCCATGTTCAGGCTTAACACAGTATCTGGCACATAGTAAGCACTTAATGGATTCTTTTTGACTCATTATTGACTATACATATAAGGCATCCTTGCAGAAATTATGGGAAAAGTAACTAATGATTAAATTATTATGAAATAGTTCATATTTCAATATTATGAAATAAATTTATTATCTTTATTAATATAATGGAATGTTACTAGGCCATAAGGAATTATTATAAATATGAAGAATATTAGGAAGTGATGCATAGTAAAAACTTAGTAAAGGGTGATAACATCTCACAGCAATAATGTTAATGGAAAATGTACCAGACAGCACTGTCATCAAAGTTAATTCACATGTGGTCTTTGTTTCTTTTGTGAAAGGTGGCACATTGGCACATACAACTATTCACAGCTTGATTGGTTACAATAGTAATTTTGTTGTTGATTTGCTTATTCTATGATTTGGGCAAAATATTGGGAAAAAATCTGAGAAGGTAACGGGCTGGCTTTTATAAGCAATTTTTAATGGCAGATCACATCTTTTTATGGTAGATCACCAGTATTTGATTCGGTAGTGATAGAATACAGTAAGATCCATGACAATATAAGTGAAAAATTGGGGCAGTATTCTTTTCAGAAAAATATCTACCTTTGTGTACTGCAGGGTTGAGAAAGACAGTTGCCTTCTTCATTTTGCATTGGAAGGAATGGGTGGATTTCAAAATACCTGGGCTTCTTGATAGGCTGCTTTCCAGGAAACACTTTTCCTTCATAAATCTTCCCATATTTCTTTGTATTCTTCATATTCATCTTTTCTTATGGTGCAATAATTCTGCTTAGTAATCATAAAGTATAATTTATTTTAGAATCCTCTGATCATTAGTTAGCATTATCATATTTTCTTTGAGGATGCCATATGCATATATATAAATATATAGAAGTAGATGCTATATATGAATTACTCATAAAGATCTTGTAGAAACTATAAAGTGGTTGGTAGTGATTGATATTTGCTTGATCAATGCTTTGAGTACTCATAAAAAATCCACTATTTTCCCCATTATTTGGTGTCTTTCAGATACCTTAGTATACAATCCTTCAGTGCCTTCATAATTATGCTGCTCCTATCCCAGGGCTCCCTTGAATTTATGTGGTCAGATCTATCTTTTCTTCTCATTTTTCCTTTATTTTTGCTAATAATTTAAAAACTCACTATATTAAGATATTAAAATAATAAAACAAATAATATATTACTATCATAAATATGCAATATATCAACAAACAATATATTAAGATCATAAAAGATCCCTCAACAGATGTAAGAAGAGTATATGACTACCATCAGTATTTGCCCTTGATTGCGGATAGTCATTGGCTCAGGATCTAAAAAGAGATTCCCTACAGAAGATGAAGCCTTCCAGATATTTCTGTTTACTGATGTCACTCTACCAATCAAATGAAGCCTCCTAAATGAGATCCCTCATCAGTAGAAAAGTTCAACCTCACTTATCCCCATAGGAAAAACTGAGTTAATGAAGGATGCCTGTTATCTAGATGGGTTGTGTCCAAAGTGAGGTACTCAGGGTAGCACCAGACTTTCTCTCTATGATAGCTGATGTCCATCACAAACAACAAAACCTCCCCTTTATTCCCCAGAACTCCCCACTTCATCCCCTCCTGTTTCTGTACAAGCCCTCAACTTCACCCCTTCCATGCCAGATATTGATCCGTCCTAACCACAGCCTGGGCAGCCACAATAGCAGGTGTGCAAAGGCCATTGGAAAAATCCCTCCCTCTATCACCCAGCATCCTGTCTCCAGTCCACTTCATGTCTATATTAGGAGTCCCTTGGGAGGAAGTGTTCCAGAGCAGCGATTGATAAGTAAGGGACAACCCTTCTCCCTTTTTCTTTTGGATGGGACAGAATGAGTCACTCAAGATGAGGAGGAATGGATGGGTTGTGGTTTGTATCCCAGATTTCATCCCATGTATCTTTCCTCCCAAATCTATCCCTCTTCCCAACTTTTCTATTTCTTTGAAGCTTGCCAACAATCTTCTAGTCTACCAGGTTTGCAACTGCAGTGTCATCCTCAACTTTTTGTTTTTATTCACTTCACGCATCCTTAGCAGATGCTAAATCTTGTTTCTATCTCCACAACATTCCTCACATCTGTCCTTGTCTTTCCTCTTACACAGCTACATCTCTAGTTGACGCCATCATCTGCTCCACTGCAACAGCCTCCTATCTGGTCTTCCTGCTTCAAATCTTTCCCTTCTCCAATTTGTCCACCACCTCTCTGCCAAAGTGATTTTCCTAAACTACAGATCTGACCACATCACCATCCTGCTCAATAAACTTCAGTGGCTTCTTATTCTCTAGGACCAAATATAAATTCCTCTGTCATTTAAAGCCCTTCACAATTTGGTTTCAATTTGCCTGTCAAGCTATCTTATACATTACTGTCCTGTGTGGTATATACTAATCATATGTATATTAGTAGATCACATTTACTACTACTAATCTGTAGTAGTAAATGTAGCTTGATCAATTTCTTACTTTTTAAATTTAATTTTTAATTTATGGAATAAAATAAGCATTTCCATAACATAGTATAATTTTTAAAAAGATGATTGCACATAAAACAGCAATGTACAATTTATATACTCTATAATCCAGCCAAAATGACCTTGTTGCTGTTCCTCTCAATTAAATAAAAATACAACTAAGTTATCTAAATAGGAATAGGGAATTAAGCTATGAAACCATACATCAGGCAGAACTATGTTTAACAAGAGAAATGGCTTTGTTTAAAAAATATCCGGTTGCATTGCAATCAGAGACAATTCATTTTTACTTGTTGCTTTTATATTGTAGTTAATGAATATATATACATATATATATATATATATATATATATATTTTGTCTTTTTGAAGGGGGGAAGGCAGGGCAATTGGGGTTAAGTGACTTGTCCAAGGTCACACAGCAGTTACTAAATATCTACATCCAGAGAAATTACTCCTGACAAGTAGTTGTTATAGTCATAGATTGTTATGACCTATTATTTAATTATTATATTGTACATTTTTTAATAGAAAAATCTAAAAACGGAAATTGCCTATTTGGCTACCTACAAGAACCAAATTAACTGGATAATTAATTGCTAACAATTATTATTTATAAGTTCTCTCTACCCCCTGGGACATACACAGGTATTTTCAAAAACGATGAAACATATTCAATCACATTGTTTTAAGAGTAGATAGTTTTTGTGCTGTTAATAGAGAAAATATTTAAAGATATTAATTTTGTATTTAGCTCATCATTTTCAATTTTTATTTGGGGTATGTTTTTATAAAATGTATCATCTATTGTTGCTGTTCAGTTGTTTCAGTCTGATTCTTCGTGACCCCATTTGGGTTTTGCTTGTTTTCTTTCTTTTTTTTTTTCAGAGATACTGGAGTGATTTGTCATTTCTTTCTCCAGCTCATTTTACAGATGAGGAACTAAGGCAAACAAGGTGAAGTGGCTTGCTCAGGGTCACACAGCTAGGAAGGGAAATATGACTCATGGCAAGGAGGTATTATAGTCATTGATTGTTATGACCTATTATTTAATTGTTATATATCTTTTAATTAAAAAAATTTAAAAATGGAAATTTATCTACTTGGCTAGCTATGATTAACTATCAGCTAGCTACCAAATTAACTGGATTTGACTTCAGGAAAATGATTCTTCCTGACTCCAGGCCTGATACTCTATCCACTGTGCCATATAGCTGCCCATTGTCTATTGAAATATCAAAATTCACCTTCCTTTGGAGAGGAGAAGGAGAGGATGAGTTGAGTTACCCAACTGGCTGGGTACCCATTCAGGCAGTTTGGTTTACTAACAGGTTGTGCTTGTCCTTTGTTTTTGAAGAGGGCCATGGCATCAGGGAAATGATGACATGACTTGCAGTTGACTTGGATTTGAGGGAGGAAGGGCTGTGCAAGGTCACCTGCCTTACTTTCTCTTCCAGAGTCATCTGGGTCCAGTGACCAAACATTCATCAGTATGACTGGCACAGTAGATAGAGTTCTGGACCTGGAGTCAGGAAGACTCATCTTCCTGAGTTTAAATTTGACCTCAGACACTTATTAGCTGTGTGACCCTGGGCAAGCCACTTAATCCTGTTTATCTCAGTTTCCTTATCTGTAAAATGAACTGGAGAAGAAAATGTTGGACCACTCCAAGTATCTTTGACAAGAAAACTCCAAATGGGGTCACGAAGAGTCAGACATGACTGTAATGACTGAACAACAACGATTACTTTTTTTTCATTAAATGTTATGTGTCCCATTTCATTCTAATCCCAAATTCAAACCATCAAAAGAGACTGAATCAGGCCTGGACCAGAACAATGAAAAAGCAAGTATCACAGTCATATTGCTGGGGAAATGGATAATAGAAAGTAATCAGGGGTGGGGAATTTGTGGCCTTGAGGCCATGTGTAGCTCTCTAGGTCCTCAAGTGTGGCCCTTTGACTGAATTCAAATTTCATAGAACAAAGGTCACACATGGCCTTGAGGCTGCAGGTTCCCCACCCCTGGATCCCATGAGTGATGATACCCTGGTCTTCACATAGTGTAAGTAGAAGGTCCCTCAGCAATAGGGTAGATGTCTCCCCTTATGGAGAATTTCTGGGAGGAGGGGGACAAGAGTCACACAGTACAAAAAGGCATGGGTGAGCTGTGACCTTTACCATTGAAGAGAGTACCCAAAACAGTAAAATCATAAATTTATTGAAATATAGAAGAATTAAAAGGGAGATATTACCTGTCATATGCATCTGAAAAGTGTTGTAAGGATCATCTGAGTTAAATATGGGAAAACATTTTGAAGAGTATAAAGTGTATACAAAGCATATAGACTCATATAAGGTCCTGCCTTCTGAATCTCACTTTTCTCATCTGTAAAATGAAGTGAATAATATTTGTGCTACTTACCTCACAAGGCTATAACTGTGATAAAGTTGTCTTGTATAACCAAAAGTACTATAGAAATGTCAACTATTTTAATGAACATTTACATTAATAAGATTCACCAGCCATAGTTTTATGTATATACATATGTGTTTGTAAGCATGTTATTTTGTGTATTTGTATGTGTATTTTAGGTGTTTTTGTGCATCTACATGGGTTTATATATGCATTCAATATGCATGTTGTGTTTATGCATATGTAAGCACAGGTATTTGTGTGTGATTTATACTAGCATAATATCTCCACATAGTCCATAGATATCCCAGGATGCCTCTGGATTTTCCCAGTAGACTTGTATAACTTCCATCCTAGAAAATGTTCTTTTCCCTGGATGTATCATTACAAATACCAGTCCTTCTAAGCAATAGTTGGATGATTTAAGTGAGCAGAGAATACATCTGGATAACCTTTTTCTTTCTTTCTTCCTTCCAGAAGGAGCAGGAAATAAGTCTAGAGTGATTTATTTTCTCAGCTTCTAAAGAATACTAACCCATTGTTTTGGCCAGTGCAATTCACTCAGCCTAATAGGCTCCCAGTATACAGTTCTGAAGTGAATGACTTAAAAAAACAGTGGTAAACACAAGGCACTTTGTTGTGTTTGTCAATGTCTTTTTCCCCACCATAGGCAGATGAAGAAATCCCAGACTAGCTCCTGATAGGAGAGATTTTTACCACAAATGCTCATGGGATCATAAGTTGTAGGACTGAAAGGTACTTTAGAGACCATTTTATTTAACCTCTTAATTCTGTGAATGAGGAAATAGGACCAATGAGGTAGTATACATAAAATACTTTGAAAACCTTCAAGAAGCATGTAAATGTTTGTTATCACTTTTAACAGTAAAGTGAGACCTACTCAAGGTCATATAAGTAGTAAGTAATAATAACAATAACTAGCATTTATACAATTTGCTGAACACTTTACAAATAAGAACTTATTTTATTCTTACAACAACCATTGGTTTGTTGTTTAGTTGTTTCAGTCATGTCTGACTCTTTGTGGCCCCATTTGGGGTTTTCTTGGCAAAGGTACTGGAGTGGTTTGCCATTTCCTTTTCCAGATCATTTTACAGTTGAGGAAACTGAGGCAAACAGGGTTAAGTGACTTAACCAGGGTCACACAGCTAGGAAGTATCTGAGGCCATATTTGAACTCAGGAAGATCAGTCTTCCTGACTCTAGGCCTAGTACAGTATCTATCCATTATACCACCTAACTGTCAACAAATATGGGAGGTAGGTACTATTATTATCCCTACCTTATAGAAAGAGAAACTGAGGAAGAGAGAGGTTGAAGGACTTGTTCAGGATCCTACAGGTATTAAGTTACTGAGGCTAGATTTGAATACAGATCTTCCTGATGCTAAAGGTTCAACACTATTCACTGGGCCACCTAGCTACCTCTAGAAGATGTGGGATCCAAATTTGGGTCATCTGAATCCAAATCCATTTTGTGATTTTGCAGTGATCCCTCAAATGGTAATATATGGAGCAACCTGAAAAAGTACAGGTTCAGATCTGGAAGGGAAATGTTCTATTTGAAATTTTTTGCTAAAATCTGTATAAAGGGTGATAAGATATCCAACTCACTCATCAATGAGGAAACAGAGGCCAGAGGTTAAATGACTTGCCCAAGGGCATATAGGTAGTATGTGGTAAGGACCAGGCTATCTCAGTCTAAATCCAAGGCTCTCACCATAAGCCACAACCTGCCTTGGCCCCTGTGCATCTCAAAGTCCCAGAATTTTTAGGGTTAGAAGAGACCTTCATGACTAGCTAGTCCAATCAATAATTGACTTCAATAACCCCTTAGAACATACCAGAAGGGTTGTTATCTAGCCACTACTTAAAAGTCTAAAATAACAAGGAATCTGCCAATTCCTGTTCATCAGAAATGCACAAGGCTGCACTCCCTGCCAGAAACCCTTACTCATGTGAAAGGATTCATTGCATTTCTGTTCTTTTCTTTACAAAGCTGGTGTAGGAGCCAGCTAGGTGGCTCGGAGAATAAAGAGATAAATAGGCCTGGAGAAAGGAAGACCTGAGTTCAAATCTAACTTCAGGTATTTAATAATTAGGCTGTCACTGAACTTCTCTCTGCTTCAGTTTCTGCAACTGTAAAATGGGGATGATAATAATAATAATACCTATCTCACAGGGTTTTTGTGAAGATCAAATGAGATGATATTTGTAAAAAGTATCTAGCATCACAACGGGCACATGATAGGTATTCATAAATGCTTATTCCCTTCCTCTCCCCCTACACCAACCAACATTTTTTAATCCTTTCAGTTCCAAATCTATGACTCAGACCCAGCAGTAAGGATGGTTTTATGGTGAGCCTCTCTCCCTTTGACCAACATCATGCATGTGCCCCTATGAAGGACTGATAGTTGGAATTAGAGGTATGATAACATTAGCCATGATTTATCTAGCACTTTCCAAATATTTATTTCATTTTATACTCATGATAATCCTGAAGGGTAGACCTATAATCATTCCTATGTTATAGATGAGGAGACTGAGGCAAAATGATTTGCCCAGAGTCAATCAGCTAGTAAGTGACTGAGGTAGAGTTTGAACTCAGGTCTTCCTGACTCTCAATCCAGAGCACAATCCACTGTGCAGCCTAGCTGGCATGGCTGTAGATTTTTAATCCTGAAAAAGGAAAAAGGAGGAAACAAAAAAGTCCATAAGATAATTGAATCTCTAATTTTAGTTTCATTAATATCAGCTATGCTAACGGGTCACAGGCTGAGCTTATAATCAAGTAATCAGCATAAATTAAACTCCTACGACACATCAGGCACTGTTGTTTACTGGAAATATAAAGATTAAACTGAAGTAATTTCTGTACTCAAAGTGGAAAAGACAACAGGTGCACATATAGGCATATGCAAAATGAATGTGTGTGTGCGCATAATAAATTCAAGGCAGTTTGAGAGAAGTGAGATAAAAGGATCTGGGGAAATCAGGAAAGGCATCATATAGGATATAGAATTTGATCTGAACTTTGAAGAAAACTAGGGATTCTAAGAGACAAAGGTAAGGAGGAAATTTACAGTATTGTGGACCAGGCCTAAATTAGATAAGTCTAGTAATCCAGGTTTGAGATTTAAAAGGCAATGAAGCACTGTAACTCATAAAATGCAATTAAAACTAGATTTATTCAACATTAAAAGAATGCAATTGAAGCTTTAAAGGATATAAAATAGTGCTGCTTTGGTAATTACCAAATCAAGAACTCAGGAACTCAACTGCAGGCAGTTAGAGGTCTGGAATAACTCTGTCATTGCCCACTGGGCTAAACTTCTATAATTTAATCTGTCAAGTGCCTCCCCACCCTTTTAAAGAACAAGTCTAGTACATGCTATAGGAGTCAGTGACTGTTAGGAAAAGCATTGGAGAGGAATGCAAGGAAGGGAGTGGTAGAGGATGAAGGAGGAAGAGACAATTCTCTGAGCTTTTGCTCCTCACCACTCTCAGTAGTTCAGAAGGTCCAGGCATCTCACTCCTTGATGACCAAGTACCTATCCACCATGAAACCTGTGCAAAGTCACAGAAATGGGAGATAGCATGTTGTTTGTGAAAAACAGCAAGAAGTTCAGGCTAGATGGAAGATTGTGTAAAAGGGAGGAATGTATAGTTAAAGCTTAAGACTTCAAGGTTTTAGAGAATTTTCAAGGCTTCTGCACAGGAGAGCCATTTTCATGAGAAGTAATCTCAAAAATCTAAGTACTCAGACTCTGGAAAACATTGAGCATATCTTCATTTAGTTTTCAGGTACTCTGCTTCTCCTTCAAAGAGTCTTGGTTGGTAGATGGGGAACTTAGAAAAGTTGAGAGTTCAGTGCTGAGAGTGAAGGATGAGTGAGTGACTGGGCCATAGGGATTTTATGATCTTAGCTTGAATGAATCATGTGGACCCAGAAGAGAACCAGAGCAAGGAGTTTAGAAAAGAACATCCACGTCTGATGGAATTTGATGAAAAATCTCCTAGGGAGAATTTCAAAGCAATGAAACAAACTGGAAAAAAAAGTGTTGAATTTGGATTTTTATTTAAAAAAAAAACTTAGTATCAGCAAAAATCAGCAACTGAAGGAGAGACTCACAGAAGTGATCCTACTGGGAAAATCCTCAAGGTCAGAAGAGAAGGGATGAGATTTCTCTTGACAAAGGAAAAAAGGAAGGAAGAAAAGGAAGGAAGGAAGAAAGAAAGAAAGAAAGAAAGAAAGAAAGAAAGAAAGAAAGAAAG
>NW_027185764.1:22187079-22220965 GCF_028583685.1 Petaurus breviceps papuanus
AAGGAAGGAAGGAAGGAAGGAAGGAAGGAAGGAAGGAAGGAAGGAAGGAAGGAAGGAAGGAAAGGAAGGAAAGGAAGGAAGGAAGAAAGGAAAGGAAGGAAGGAAGAAAGAAAGGAAAGGAAGGAAGGAAGAAGGAAGGAAGAACAGGTAGATAATGAGTCTCTAGCGTTATAATTGAGGAAAGCAGTAGTCTCTTAATTTCCTCAGTACTTAAAGGAATAAAGATTTCAGGGGTGTGGGCGCTCCCTTCTTCCTTGGCTTAAAAAAGGCCAACGTCTCCCACTGCATCCTGGGCCATCTCCAGTTATCCTGATCTATATCTGGCCACTGGACCCAGATGGCTCCAGAGGAGAAAGTGAGGCTGGTGACTCTGTACAGCCCTCCCTCACTTAAATCCAATTCACTTGCAAGTCATAGCATCGTCTTCCTGATGTCATGGTCTTCTTCAAGAATGGAAGGACAAACCACACCACACAGATTATAATCTCTGACCTTAAAGTAGATAATTTTAATAAATTCTTAGGGTGGGGGAAAAATGTTCATCACATGATGGCTGAGCTTTTTCTAATGAGTCTCTTTGAAATCAGCTGGGTTGGTCCTTGGACAACAGTCCTGTAATCTGTCCCTAAGCTTGTAATAGGAATAATTCACATTTACATAGTGCTTAAAACTTTACAAAGACTCTACATCCATTTGATCCTCACATCAACCCTGTGTGAGCTAGGAGTAATGACCATCCCTATTTTACAGATGAGGATATTGAGGCTCAGAGAGATTAGCTTGCCTTGGGCCACACCGCTAGGAAGTGTTTGAGGCAAGATTCAAACCCATGTCTTCCTGAATCTAGAGGCAGAATTTTATTCATTACACCAGAGGTGTTTAACACACAGCCGTGAGGCAACTCTACTGAGAATGACCCAAACCAGATAAAAATGTAATTGGGAAATATTTAACAAAATAAATAAAAACACAATAAAATATAGATAACATTACATTTTAAAGCTAAGCCAATATAGACCAGTAAGGATTCTTATGTACAGATTAGAGGTCCCTGTTTCTATTTGAGTTTGACACCACTCCATTCTGCCTCTGTACTCAAAAACTTTCTAGCTTGGTAGGATCTGACAGAACTTGGCATAGTCTTTGAGGACTTAAGGTCACCTCTATGTACTGAGGCTTCTGAGTAGGAATTAAGGAAATAAGCATTTATTAACATCTGCTATGTGCCAGGTACTGTAAAACAGTTTACAAATATTATCTTATTTGATCCTCAAAGTGATGATTTTCCCATTTTACAGATGGAGAAACTGAGGCAGACAGAAGTTAAGTGACTTTCCCAGGGAAATATAATCATGCAAAACATATTTCCATATTAGTCATGTTGTGAAGGAAAATTCAGACCAAAAACCAAAACCAAAACAAACAAAAAAAATAAAGAAGGTTAAGAAAAAATTTGCTTCTATTTGCATTCAGACTCCCTCAGTTCTTTCTTTGGAAGCGGCTAGCATTTTTCATCAAAAGTCCTTTGGAACTGCCTTAGATCATTGTGTTGCTGAGAATAGCTAAGACATTTGCAGTTGATCATCATACTATATTGCTGTTACTGTGTGCACTGGTCTTCTGGTTCTGTTCACTTTGCATCAGTTCATGTAAGTCTTTCCAAGTTTTTCAAAAGCATCCTGCTCATAATTTCTTATAGCACAATATATTCTATCACAATCATATATAATAACTTGTTTAGCCATTCCCCAGTTGATGCACATCTCCTTAATTTCTAATTCTTTGCCACCATAAAAAGAAGTATTACAAATATTTTTGTGCATATATGGCATTTCCTTTTTTATAAATATCTTTGGGATATAGAACTAGTAGTGGTATTGCTAGATCAAAGAGTATATGCACCTTTTTATGACCTTTTGGGCATAGTACTAAATTGCTCCCCAGAATGGTTGGATCAGTTTACAATTCCATCAACAGTTTAGTGTCCCAATTTTTCCACATCCTCTCCTATATTTGTCATTTTCCTTTTCTGTCACATTAATTAATCTGATAGGTATGAGATGGTACCTCAGAGTTGTTTTGATTTTTATTTCTCTAATCGTGTTTTGGAGGATTTTTTCTTATGACTATAGATAGCTTTGATTTCTTTGTCTGAAAACTTCCTATTCATATCCTTTGACCATTAATCAGTTGGGAGAATGACTGTAATGCCAATTTAATACCCATTGCTGCTGCTTTCCAGGGTAAATTAGCAAAATATAGCTAACTCTCTTCCTCAAAAGCAAAACCAAAATATTTATTTGGGACATCATTAGAATACCAGGAGGTAAGATTTAACAGGGTACTTAGAATCCAGGGAGTGCTGACATCTTAAGCCTTCTTTCTGTCAGGCCTCCCCACAAAAGCAAGTTCCCCTAGACAAATTCCTCCCTCTGCCCACTCCTTCTCTCTCTCTGCTCTGTTCTACCTGCTCTCATTCTCTGCTTGTGCCCTCTCTCTCTCTCTCTCCTCCTTGGGCAAGCTTCTCCCAGGCTGAGCTACATGTGACCACAGGCTCTATTTATTAGGCCTATTAATGGGTGGGGAAGATCTTCCTATTCTATTAACATTATAATGACTTGCATTCTAATAAATTTGACTCAGTTCTCTATAAATTTAAGAAGTGAGGCCTTTATCAGAGACACTTGCTGTAATTTTTTTCAGTTTTGATTAGTGTGTATTTCGCCTCCATCCTTCCCTCCCACCCCCGACTATCCTTCTTTTTCTTCTTTCACAGTGTCCCTCCTCAAAAGAGTCTTGCTTCTAACTACTACCTCACCCAATCTGCCTTCCCTTCTGTCACTCCTCTCCCCCATCTTATCTGCTTTCCCTCCTACTTCCCTATAGGGTAAAATAGATTTCTATACCCAAGAATGTATGATATTCCCTCCTTGAACCACTTCCAGTGAATAAGGTTCAAGCATTGTCTACCCTTCCCATCTTACTCTCCACTGTAAAATCTCTTTTGTACCTCTTTTCTGTAAGGTAATTCACCTCATTCTACCTCTCCCATTTCCTTTCTCCTAGTGCATCCCTCTTTCTCAATCCTTAATTTTATTCTTTTGGATATCATTCCATCATAGTCAGCTCACACCTGTGTCCTCTGTCTATGTATACTCCTAACTGCCCTAATAATGAGAAAGTTCTAAGGAGTTACAAGTACCATCTTCCCATATAGGAATGTAAACAGTTTAACTTAATTAAATCCCTTATGATTTTTCTTTCTTATCTTTTTATGCTTTTCTTGAGTACTATGTTTGAAAGTCAAATTTTCTGTTCATTTTTTCATCAGGAATGCTTGAAAGTCCCCTATTTCATTAAATATCCATTTTTCCCTCCTGAAGGATTTATACTCAGTTTTTCAGAGCAGTGATTTTTGATTGTAATCCTAGCTTCTTTGCCTTCTGGAATAGTATATTCCAAGGCCTCTGATCTTTTAATATAGAAGCTGCTAGATATTGTGTGATCCTGACTGTGACTCCACAATATTTGAATTACTTCTTTCTGGCTGCTTGCAATATTTTCTTCTTGACCTGGGAGCTCTGGAACTTGACTATAATATTCCAAGGAGTTTTCATTTTGGGATCTCTTTCAGAAGGAGATCAGTGGATTCTTTCAATTTCTATTATACCCTCTGGTTCTAGGATATTAGGGAAGTTTTTCTTTTCTTTCTTTTTTTTTTTTGGAGGGCAGTTGGGGTTGAGTGACTTGCCCAAGGTCACACGGCTAGTTTTTGTGTTAAGTGTCTGAGGCCAGATCTGAACTCAGGTCCTCCTGACTCCAGAGTTGGTGCTCTATTCACTGTGCCCCCTAGCCACCCATAGGGCAGTTTTTCTTGATAATTTTTTTTTGTTGTTTTTTGGAGGGCAATTGGGTTAAGTGACTTGCCCAAGGCCACATGGCTAGTTTATGTGTGTGTGTGTGTGTGTGTGTGTGTGTGTGTGTGTGTGTTAAGTGTCTGAGGCCGGATGGTCCTCCTGACTCCAGGGCTGGTGCTCTATTCACTGTGCCACCTAGCCACCTCTTTGATAATTTCTTGAAAGATAATGTCTACACTTTTTTTTAAAATCATGACTTTCAGGTAGTGCAGCAATTTTAAAATTATCTCTCCTCATTCTGTTTTCCAGATCCATTGTTTTATCAGTGAGATATTTCGTACTTCTATTTTTGCATTCTTTTGATTTTGTTTTATTATTTCTTGAGATTTCATGGAGTCAGCTTCAGCTTGCCCAATTCTAAGTAGGCATTTTCTTCAGTAACCTTTTGCACCTTTTTTTTCTGTTTGGCCTATTTCTTTTTAAGGTTTTTTTTTCATTATTTTTTAATGCCTCTACCACCTATTGATTCTTTTTTTTCATGATTTTCTTGCATCTCATTTCTTTTCCTAATTTTTCCTCTATCTTTCTTATTGGAGTTTTAAAATCCTTTTTGAGCTCTTTCAAGAATTTTTTTTAGGGCCTGCACCAATTCACATTTTTCTTTGAGGCTTTGGATATAGTTGTTTTGATTTTGTCTGTTTCTGAGATTGTGTTTTGATCTTCCCTGTCACCACAGTAACTTTCTATGGTCAGGTTCTTATGGTTGTTGTTGTTATTGTTTGCTTATTTTCCATCCTATTTCTTAACTTTTAACTTTATGTTAAAGTTGGGCTCTGAGGCAGTGGAGGCACTGTCGCAAGATTCAGGCTTTTTGTGCTGCTGTTTTCAGAGCTAGTACTGGGGGTCTGAAAATTTTCAGTCTTTCCAAGGTGGTGTGATTGGAGGAAAACTATATCTACTACATTTTTTGGCCTGTATTTTCATTTGTGAGTGATCAGAAACACTCTTTTCTGTCCAGAACTGTGACCAGGATCCCCACCCCTCTGGGGTTACCCACTTTAGTGTGATAGTGCTTCTTCTCCTTGTCTTAGCACTGTGACTCAGATCCCAGTATAGGCAATGCAAAAGAGTCCTGCACCCAGTGCCAACAAAGGGTTCCCTGAAATCTCCTTCTGATCAGTTGTCTCACCCCCCTTACCTTCTATGGGCTGAGAGCTTTGGAAGCTGCTGCTGCTGATTCAGTCAACCCCAAAGCCTGCTACTGGCCTGCTGAGGTTCAGTCTGCCCTGGGCTGTACTCCACTCTCATCCCAATAAGTCAGACCTTTCCTGTTGACCTTTTAAACTGTCTTGAGAAGGAAAATTGTTTCACTCCTCCCCTTTGTGCTGCTCCAGAATTCATTTTGAAGTGTTATTTTAAAGTTCTTTAGAGGAGAATTTGGGAGGGCTCAGGTGAGTCCCTGCCTTTACTCTGCTGTCTTCAAGTCCTTGGCTATTCTTATTTCTTCTTCCTGAACTATACTTTCCCATATAATTTTTTCCCCTTCCTCAAAACTTTTCCCACCTTTACATTGTAGTTAATAAGTATCAGAGTTTCTGATAATTTAATTTAGGAAGTCCCATCGAGTTTTTATTTTTATTTTTAAAAGCAAATGGGGTTAAGTAACTTGCTCAAGGTTACACAGCCAGTTATTTTGTGTGGGTGTTAAGTATCTGAAGCTGGAACTGATCCAGGGTCTCTCGACTCCGGGGCCGGCGCTCTTACTCACTGTGCCACCTGGCCACCCCCCTCTCCCCCTCAAGTTTTTAAAATAATTTCTCTGTCACTTTATCTTCAGCATATATATATATACATATATATATATTTAGCGATATAGATATTGGAGCATAAATTGCAATTATTTTCATGGTGTTCTTTTTGCAAATACTTATCATTAGTTGGTTCTTTGGCTGGTGTCCTTTGTTCTCAAAAAGGAACAAAATGACATCAACTATGTTAGAGTCAAGTTACAGTATGTCCAGCCGTGGCTGATCTGACCAATATGAGGTTGGAATGTTCTACCACAGGTTGGGCACAAATGGTCTGGGCGAATACTTGGTGCAGATTCTCTAAATTTGCACTTCTTGCATTTCCTTTGAGCTGTCTCAATTCTGTTTTGCTCATAGAGCACAGCATCTTCTCTGATGAGGACACAGTATGCTGAGCGGTCCTGGGTCAGTGTCTCCCATGTAACACAATCAATTCCAAAGTTCTTAGAAAGACCTTGAGAGTATCCTTGTATCAATTATTCTGACCACCTTGTGAACACTTGCCCTGTGTGAGTTCTCCATAAAACAGTCTATTTGGCAAGCATACATTTAGCATTTGAACAATATGGACAGCCCATCCGAGTTGTGCTCTCTGAAGCAGAGTTTGAATACTTGGCAGTTTAGTTTAAGAAAGGACCTCACTGTCTGGTACCTTATCCTGCCAGGTGATCTTCAGAATCTTCCTAAGACAATTCAAATGGAAATGATTCAGTTTCCTAGAATGGTGCTGGCACACTGTCCAGGTTTCACAGGCATACAACAGTGAGGTCAGCATAATGACTCTGTACATTAGCTCTACAATAGTGGATGACCAGATAGTTCATGAAATAACTTTTCTTGTCCTCTTTGAGATTATGATAAAAGCCAATTCTGCCAACTCATTTCTTAACTTTTCCAAGGAGTACCTATGAGCCATCCTTCTATTTAACTATAATTTCCTTTTTTCTTCTGGCTTCATTTATAGCAAGAATGTCAAGATCGATATGATTCATTTCCTTCTGTATTATGTCTTCTTGTTGATCACTGGACAAGAGTCTCATTCGGAGTAGCAATGATCAGAGTTTAGTGATGGTCTAAAAGCTATGTCATTCTCAATACCTATTTCACCCTTTCCCACCTCTCTGCCTCCATCACTGTAGAAGTAGAAGGGGACCACATGGAACTGAAGGTCATTTTTGTTTTTCATTGTTTCATGACTTGCCAAGTTCCCCTCCCCCCAAAAATTAATTTTTAGGTGATCAGCCTACTGGCGATGTACTTCTTCACATTTAGTCATGTTGGTTCTTTCAAAACCTTTCCAGCATGGTAAAACCTCTCAGAGCTTACACATCATTCGTATAACCGGTAAAGACTCAGGATCACCTCCCTGCCAGGATCAACATTAGAGAAATGTTTTGTGAAAGTACAGGTCTATAAGCTGAAAAATGAATTCTGCAAGTTCCAGGAAACACTATTTATCCCTCAGAAAACAAGTCACTTGAGGTTTGAACTTCCAGATGGTTTTTCCCCAGCTTAAAGCACTATTGGAGAATCGGTATTGACATTTGCTGTAGCACCAGAGTAGCCTTTGGTTTTCTCTCCTCTTCTTTTTCCAATTCCTCTGCACCTTTGCTTCTCAAAAAGTGTTTTCAGGCTACACCATTAAAAAAGTGTATGGGGGAAGCTAGGTGGTACAGTGAATAGAGCACTAGCCCTGGAGTCAGGGAGGACCTGAGTTCAAATCCAGCCTCAGACACTTAACACTTACTCTTGTGACCTTGGGCAAGTCACTTAACCCCAATTGCCCTACCTTCCCCCCTCCAAAAAAAAAAAAAGATGTACCCTTGCATACAACTTACTGACAAGGACTCATTCAATGTGAAATTAAAGAAGACACAGAATGTATATGTAGAATTTATATCAGAGTGCATGCCAGAATCTTGGGGAGGGAGGAGGGAAGAGAGAGAGAGAAAATTTAAAACTTAAAAACTTATAGAAGTGAATGTTGAAAACTAACAATATATTAATAAAAAAGACACAGAGTACTATTGAAAGATTATATACACACGCACACACATACATATATGGGTGTACATGCATATATAAGTGTGTGTATATATTTATACACACACTGTATCTATCTATATCTACCTATCTATCTGTATAGAGAGTATCCAAAAGCCTAACTGTAATTTTAAGCTTTAATTAACTAAATAGATATATACATATGTACAAATATGTACATACACATATATGTATATATCTATCTTATGCTGGAAGGTACAACATTCTCAATTCACAGATAGTGAAACTGAGCTTGAACAAAGTGAAATTATTTACCCCAACTCACATAGATTATGTATACGTTTGTGTAAGCATGTGTGTATGTAATACAAGATTATAAATTAAGATCTAGGAGGGACCTTAGAGGTTATCTGGTATGACATTCTCATTTTGCACATGAGAAATGTGGTATTTACCATGAGAGACTGAATGGTGAGATCACTTACTCTGGGTCACATTGTCACATAGACTGCATATGTGTATTACGCATATATTTAGAGGATTATAGATTTGGAGCTGGTGGTGACCTTAAAGGTCATCTAGTACAACCTCTTCACTTTGCAGATGGGAAAACAGGCTGAATAAGGTGCACTGACTTGCCTCAGGTCATATGGGTAGTATGTGGCAGAGCTGGGATTTGAACCCAGCTCCTCTTACTCAACATCTGGTATTCCTACTACTATACCATATATAATCACGTGACACAGGAAGGATAAGTAGATTTAGGAAGAGTCTGAGGTAGGGTTTAAATCGAGGTCTTTCTGGCTCTATCTGCTCTGCCACGTAGCTGCCCCTGTGCTAAGATAACAGTATTTTTTAAATTTTTAAACATTTTCAATGACTAAATATCATATGTTTGTCAGGTCTAAACCTATTTTGCAACTTGGAAAAAACCAACACTTGCCTGTTGAAAGATAGACTTACCTTAAAATATTTATTTTACCCATTTACTCAGGATATATACCCAGTATATATCTAGTGCTAAAGATAATATTATTTGTCTAGGCAATGTGTAATGTGGTGGCTAGAGGAGCCAGCCTGGCGGGCACAAAGATAAGGGTTTGGGTCTTGCCTCCAGAGCACACACTTGATATATGACTCTA
Organism: Petaurus breviceps papuanus; assembly: GCF_028583685.1. Taxonomy (NCBI): domain Eukaryota; kingdom Metazoa; phylum Chordata; class Mammalia; order Diprotodontia; family Petauridae; genus Petaurus; species Petaurus breviceps. The sequence continues at coordinate 22,195,891 of NW_027185764.1, forward strand.
GGAAAATCACTTGACGTTTTGGTACCCCAGGAAACAGGACCTATAAGCTACAGAATAGTTGCTGATCTGCTTAGTCCCATGTAGCCCTAATAACCTCATCTTACAGACCAGCAAACTAAATGAGGGGTAGCTAGGTGAAGCAGTGGATAGAGTGAGGACTTAGGAAGACTTATCTTGAGTTCAAATGTGGTCTCGGATACTTACTAGTTGTATGACCCTGTTTGACTCAGTTTCCTTATCTGCAAAATAAACTGGAGGAGGAAATGTCAAGCCACTCCAGTATCTCTGCCAAGAAAACCCCAAATGGGGTCACAAAGAGTCAGACATAACTGAACAACAACAACAGCCACAAAAACTGAAGGAATCTCAGAAAGGTTAAGTCACTTGTCCAGGGTCACACAGCCAGTAAATGCCAGAACTGGGATTCCCACTCAGGTGTCCTTACTCTAAATCCAGTGTTCTCACTCTACCATGCTCTCTTACTGAGAGAAAGGAATAAAGAATAGCATTTTCAAATATGCAAAATACTATGTAATAATACTTTGCAGCAGGTATTAAAAAAAAAGTTCACTGGAAATTCAATTTAATTAAAAAATTCACTTTGGATTTAAATTTCCACTGAAGGGGCTTATTTTAGCAAAGCAGACTAGCAACTGTTCTGCATCTTATAGCTCCTGTTTCTTGGGACACTGAGAAGTTAAATGATTTGCTTAGGGTCATCAAGCAAGTAGGTATCAAAGGAAAGATTTGAACCCATACTTCTGTGATCAGCAGGTTGGCTCCTCTATCTACTATTATTTAAACTCTTTCTAAAACTCTTACTTAATTCTGGCATCACTTAACTTATATCTGCCTTAGTTTCTTCATTTGTAAAGTGGAAATAATAATAGTATTTGCCTCCCAAAGTTGTTGTAGGGATCAATGGAATAATATATGTAAAGCACTTTATAAAACTGAAAATGCTATAACAATGCTAGCTATTATTATGATCCCCATTTTTTTTAAAGCAATTGGGGTTAAGTAACTTGCTCAAGGTTACATGGACAGTTTTTTTTTTTTTTTGTGGGTGTTAAGTATCTGAGGCCAGAACCAATTCCCAGATCTCCTGACTCCGGGCCGGCGCTCTTACTCACTGCGTCACCTAGCCGCCCCTATGATCCCCATTTTACAGATGAGAGAATAGAGTCTAGTACTCTTTCTGCTAAGCCAGCACCTTCAAGTGGATAGAACCACCACCACCCCTCAGAAACACACATTATGCCTGACTTTGGAGATTTCATTAACAGATCTCTTGTTTTGGGAGCCGAAAACCAGCAATTAGCAGGCTGGTGATCATGGGGAAATTCTCTTATACTCAATCAGCTCCTCTGTTTCTTTCTCTCCTCCCCGCCTCTCCCTGTGGAAGTTGTCCACAGGCAGGGCAGTAGAAATTATGGCAGAACAACTGTAGGGTAAAGGTGAGACAGAGCTAATGAAATATGAAAGTCTATAATTACTCACCCAAAGGACCTCAGCTGGAGTTTACTGCAAAGCATCTCAACTTTAGTAATAATAAGGTATGACTTTAGGATTAAATCAGACCCTTACCTATACTAACCAAGTTAGAAAGGGGAAGACTTGGGTCTCAGTAGGGGGACCCTGCCTATTAAAGACACCCTGGGAGAATAGAGTGACACTTAAAATTGATATATGCTAAGTGCCCATGACATCTGAATTGGTACCAGCAGGACCCAGGGCTATAAAACTTTGTACCTTGTTCTAAAGGCTAACTTCAATTTTTTTTTTCCATCAGTGTTTGATGACCTTCAGAAGATTCTCCTGCCTGATTTTTTTTTCTCCTCCAAGACCAGCAGCTTCATTTTTAAAAATAGATGCAGATAATACACATTGCTTATTCAATGAGTTCTTTTGTTCAAAAAGTCCTACAGCTCTTTCTGCATCCCATTAATGGTATTTTTCCTCCAGTTCATGAAAAAGCTTCTTACAAATAGCCCACAATCTTGATCATTACAGAAAAATTGGACTCTAGGAAAGCCCAAATGAAAGAAATGCTGTGGCAATTAGGAATGAGAGCTGGAGGGGGCAGGAGTGGGCAAGGCAAAGGATTGCTGAATGTGATTCTTCTAGGTTAAAAAAACCAAAACCACCAAAACCCTAGTGGCATAAATAGGCACAGTTACTGTGATTATAACAGGAAAAGATCTCGGGGAGCTCAGTGTTCTCATTAATTCCCCACCTTGTCAGGAAAGGGGTTGACTCTTCGGAACTTTGGGAATAATTTCTGTGCCCAGATAGTTATTCAGATTTTTGAGGTGTTGGGAGCAATGTTTTCACTCACTTTGTGTTTTCTTGCTATGAGGAGGAGGATTTACTGGCTCAAATCAGGATAAATTGGCACTGGTGATTCAAAACCAAGTGAAAAAAATACCAGCCCTCTAAGAACATATATTTATTTGATCTGGCTGCAGAGACCATATTATATAAGTATGTATAAAACAGATACAAGGTATTTGGGGTATGAAGCTGGGGAGATCAGGACCTACTTTGTAGCCAGAGTAAGTTGCTGCTGTGAGGTGCGATTTAAAGAGGTGCAATTTAGGGGAGGGGTGATTTGGGGAACATTGGGAAGGTTTTTCTGTCCTGCCCAGTTATCTCCCTCAGGTGTTTGTAGTATGGCTACCTGAAATGTATTCCTCTGGGTTAAGCTATTCTCTGTTCAAATGTAATGGGATATTAATAGTCATTGACATTTGATTATGAATTAGTTTATGTCTTATGCAAAGGGACAGCTAGCAGAGCTCAGCTTTGATGGGAAAGAAGAAAAAAAGGTAATAGAGGGTATATGGTTTAGCACATCAGGAGGGCAGTCATTGGGTCAGCTTGAAGGCAATAGATGATTGAGGTAGGAGAGAAAGCATGTTGGGGGAGGGGTGGAGAAAGAGGGGAAGAAAAAGGAGAGATTGGAGGTTAAAAGGAGATAGTCGTGACAACTTTCTTAAGGGTCAACCCTGGGAATAAATCTTCAAGGTCATTCAGGACATGAAAATTCCTTGTTTCACCTCTGTTTACACTGCCCTTCTAGAGAGGGTTGGATAAATATCACCACCCTTGCAAATATTTTCACTAGCCCACACCAGTTTACATCAATGTGATCAAGCTGTCAGATGAATCCACAAGCCATGATCTAACTAAGCACCAGTACAGGAGTTTAGTGGAAAGAACAGTGAATTAGGAGATGGGAGATATTGATTTGAATACTGACTGCTACTAATGAAATGTGTGACTTTAAATAAACGACTTCCCTTCTCTGGGCCTCAATTTCCTCCTTGGTAAAATGAAAAGCTGGAACTAGGCCATCTCTAGACTCCCTTTGACATGCTATGGCTCTGTGATTCCCATCAAGGGTTAAGCTGCTGACCTCTAAGCCTGGGGTCCAGGATATTCCACAGCGAGTCAGTGAGTCAGATTCCTGACAGTTTCTCCTTTCTCTCACATTAGAGACATGCCAGCTTGGAGGCCAACATTCAGAGTGCATTTTCTTTAAGAACCTCAGGCTCTTGGGCAGCTGCCAAGCAGTCTCAAATGCTCTGATTCCCTTTGGACTCAACAAACAAAACAAACAAAATGTCCTTCTCTGGCCTAGGCCTCTCCTTCCCTCTTCTCAGCCTGGCACTTTGTTATCCTTCAGTGAATAACATCTTATGTGGGTACAGAACTCTTAACTGTTCAAAGCCCTATCATATCTATTATTTCTTTCTTTCTTTTTGTTTGTTTGCTTTTTGCTTTTTGGAGGGGGGAAGGCAGGGCAGTTGGGGTTAAGAGACTTGCCCAAGGTCACACAGCTAGTAAGTGTTAAGTGTCTGAGGTCAAATTTGAACTCAGGTCCTCCTGACTCCGGGTCGGTGCTCTATTCACTGCCACCTAGCCACCCCAATTACTTCTTCTTTCAAAGTTCAACTCCAGCACCCCTTCCTCCAGGAATCTCAAATGGGTAAATAGCATTGTAGATTTAGACCTTAAAGGTCATAAAGTCTAACCCTTTCATTTTACATATGAGGAAACTGAGGCACAGAAACATTAAGTGACTTGCTCAGGGTCAAACAACTATAAGTGTCAGGGTAGGTGAACTCAGGTCTTCCCAATCTTTGCGAGGATCACTTCCTCCTAAAATTCCACCAAACCTCAAAGTTGAAAGTGACCTCAAAGGCAAACATCCACTTTTTATTCCTGAAGAAGATCCCCCTTCACCAATATCCCCAACAAGTAGTTATCCACCCTCTACATGGAGACTTCTCAAAAAGGGTAACCCTTTATTTTCCACAATAATTGATTTTACTTTTAGACAGTTGTAATTGTTGACCATTTCTTTGTTATGTGGTCCTTAAATCTGCTCTCCTATGATTTATAATCATACATTTAGATCTAGAAAGAACTTATAGGCTATGAAGAAACTGAGTCACAGCAAGATTAAATAATCTGTCCAAGCTGACATATATGGCAAGCAGTAGAATGAGGATTTGAACCCAGGTCCTCTGATGCCAAATTGAGCACCTTTTCCTTTTCTTTTTTTTTGGAGGGGGGAAGGGCAACTGGGGTTGAGTGACTTGCCCAAGGTCACATAGCTAGTAAGTATTAGGTTTCTGAGGCTGGATTTGAACTCAGGTCCTCCTGACTCCAGGGCCAGTGCTCTATTCACTGTGCCACCTAGCCTCCCCCTGAGCACCTTTTCAAGTAGTTAATGCTATCATGTTGTCCACCCATTGTACTTGGTTCTTCCCCCTGTAGTCAAGCAGAGAAAAATATAATCTCTCTTCCATATGACCATCATATAAATATTTAAAGACAGTTAACATGTCTTCTCTTTCCTAGGAGAAACATCTCCACTTGTTTCAACTGATATTCATGCAGATTGTCTTTTCCCCTCCGTGTCCTCAGCACCCAACTTAGCTTCTTGTACACAGTAAGCACTGAATAAATATTCATTGGATTAAATTGAATTGAATTCATTCCTACAGCAACCCTGAGAGACACAGGGACACTAACTTGTAGAGCATGAACAGATGAGGAAACTGGAAGGTAGGAAACTTAAATGATTTGCCTCAGGTCACCTAAGTGATTACTAATAGAGACAGACCACTCTCTAGGCTTCCTTCCTCAGTGTAAAGGATAAGAGTTTTGAGTGATTTTTTTTTTAGTTGTAGAGATGGTTCATTTCAAGCATCCTCATTTTCTCAGTCCATCTCCCATGTAAACAGTGGGCCCAGATTTGAGAGGTCAAAAGTATAGCCCAGGAAAGAGTAAGGCTAACTGATCTGTCATAGGGAAAACACTTGGTAGCTTGAATTCAGATGAAGCTTCTGGTTGACTGGCTGAAGCTTGCTAGCTTGACTGTCTTAGCAATGTAACCATAACTAGAAATTCTGGTACCTGCGACAAGTAGCACTGGGCCTACCCTCAAATCAACTTTGTAGCAAATAATATAAGGAATAATTAAGACAAATTCAGCTAGGAGTTGTGGTACTGAGAGACTCAAGGTGGGAAAGAACCTGGGATATTGACTTCCTTTGGGTTGAGACCCCAGGACATGACTAGCCTATGGAGGAGCAGAGATAGACTTCAGAATATCACAAGGTTGCTGTATTTTGTAAGGAATTCTGTAGCCAGACTAGCATGTGGAGGAGCTCACTTGGAAGGCAGCTATGGGGTAAGAGAAAGCATACCATCTCATAGTTTCCTATTTTAACTAATTATTCTTGCTAACTAGGTGCTAAGCTCAGCTTTGTCTATGCTGCTGAAGAAGTGTAAGTTCTGTCAAAATAAAATGTAATGCATTTTAAAATGGTAGAATATCAAAACCTTTATCTAAAATTTTTGTATCCTCTAACTTTTGATGCCCGGGACAAAGCCCTTTGTCCCTTGCCTTAGTTACAACCCTGATTAGCAATCAACGTTATTTGCTATAGCACTATTGTCGTCAACCTGTGGGCTGAGGACCCCTGAGAGGCTCTCTCAAGTGGCCTTTAAGTCCATGTGTGCACTGAGCATTGTCATTTTTATCTTTATTTAGCTTCAGTAAAATATGCAGTGTGACTCAGAATAATAAATAAAAAGTAAGCTTTCCTTTTGTAGACTGAATAAATTATATGTCTCACACATATATGTATTACTCGTTTTCAAATGTATGCAGATGTGGTTATTAGCAAAAAATGCAAATTCATTTGAAAACAAAATTACAGAATTTTCAGGAGTTTTCCTGTCAGCATGCATTTTCTCAATCAACAGATGCTCTTATTATGTGAGAATCTATTAAATTTTGGTCATTAAGGAAGGGTCCTCATTTTCAACAAAGGATGGGAATCTTCAGTGTAACCAGTTCCAATTCTCCAGCCCACACTGGTCAGGAGGAGGGGCAGTAACCATAGTTTTAAGGCTCTTTTTGTTTTCTCTGTCAACCTTTCTTCTTCCTGCCCTTCCCAAGTAATGTAAACAGTCCTGTCCTGTAGCTAAAGCCACATTGGACGCTCTGACCCAAGACTACTCACCCATCAGGAAAGTGTGATATCCTGATGGGAAATTAAAGAGCTCCTTGTTTCAACAGCCAAAGTGAAAGCTTGCTTTGGACCCACCACGACCCAGCAGCACCTGTGTGTTTTGGCTGGAGACTGATGGAGTCATGAACTCTGAGGCTCTCCTGCAGGGCCAGCATTATATGTAGTCCAAGGGCTGCAACCTTTCAGAGGTGGCATGCCAAGTCTTCATTGAGTCGCTTCATTGGGAGCAAAAGGTTGGGAGGAAAATAGGGTAGCTGCCCAGAAGTCATCCTTTCCCCCCTATACATAACTCTGATTTCCTGTCCTCCCTCCCTAACCTACTCATCTCCATCTCCAGAAGCTGCTATGTGATAGTGTAGTCTGACTGAGCTCATCAGTGGCTCTCTATTGACTATAGGATAAGATATAAAATCCTTAGCTTGACATTTAAAGCCCTTCACCATCTGGCTTTAGCCAATGCTTCTAGGGTTCTTTCATAATACACTCCCACCATGTCCTTTATGTTAGCATTGGTCTTACTGGACCCCAGAACTTGGCATTCCATCTTCTGCCTTCATTTTTTACACAAATGCCCTTTATTCCTGGAATATGATCTCTTTCCACCTCAACCTCTTATAACCCCCAGCTTTCCCCAAGGTTCAACTCATAGGCCATCTCCTCTGGCAAACCTTTTCTGATCCTTTTGCTTGCTAGTATCTTTGCCAAGAAAACCCCAAATGGGGTCCTAGAGTCATGCATGACTGAAGCGAATCAACAACATAGACATAAATATTTGAGAAAGAAGAAAGTACTAATAAGTAAAAGCATCCGAAAAGGCTTTCCATAGGAGATGGCCTATGAGTTGAGCCTTGGGGAAAGCTGGGGATTATAAAAGGATGAGACGGAAAGAGAGCATATACTTTTGCATTGAAGTTACCTAATATCAAAGTAAATGTTGATAATTTAGAGGGTCTTTGAAAGTTCTTTATAGAATTTCTCTTCTTCTTCCTTAGCAAAGTGATATTGGTGTGTTCCCCCCCCTCCACCAAACAATCAACAAATCAATCAACATTTATTAAGGACCTAACAAATGACAATAAAAATGCAAAACAATTCATACCCTCAAAAAACTTATATCTACCTGGATTATATACAAACACGTATGTATATGTATGTATATATACATATTGATTGGCATATAAATCAATCATTGATAATATTCGCAAATCACTTTTGCAAATGCTAAAGATGTCTTTAGCATATATAAATATAATAATAATTTATATATATTATATATAATAAATGCTAGCATTTATATGTGTGTGTGTGTGTGTGCATGTGTTATGGGGATGGTCTTGATAAGGAGAAGGTTCACTGTTTTTGGTCTAGACCAGTGATTGCCTCTGAGTAGGGAGCTTCCCTCTAAGAAATATATTGATTAAGGTAGACCTAAAACTCCTCCGTAATTTATAGTCCTAGGATATAGTCCTGGGATACTGAGGAGTTAAAGTGACTCACCCAAAGTCTTCTAGCAATTATGCTCAAAAGCAGAGTTTGACCTTACATCATCCTAAGTCTTGCTTACTTGTATTTTTGTCCTCAGACCTTAGCATAGTGCCTGGAACACTATTTTTGTTGTTTTTCAGTCGTGTCTGACTCTTTATGACCCCATCTGAGGTTTTCTTGGTAGAGGTACTGGAGTGGTTTGCCATTTCCTTCTGAGGTAGCTGAGGCAAACAGGGTTAAAGTGACTTGCCTGGGTCACACAATTTATATCTAGGGTCAGATTTGAACTCAGGTCTTCCTTACTCCAGACCTGGCACTCTATCCACTGTTCCACCTAAAAGAGATGAATGGACAGACAACTGAGTTCAGGAAAGGCCTACAGGACAGAAACTAAATGGGTAAGAGGTTTCTTGGGTGGTTATGCTAAGAAGGAAGAAAGAGAATCACTCTGATTGATAGAAGTATGGAGGCCCAAAGTCAACTATTTAGACTTTATTGTCTGGTTTGGGGAGGGTACTGGTTTGCTACTTAAATCAATCTTACATGTCAATCATACCTATAAACTAAGAACTCTAAGCCAAAGGGCAGAAGTACCCCTTACCCAGAAATAGTTCTACAACCCAGGGTGCCACAGCAGCTGAATTTGCACTATTATAAATTCAGTCCTTTGAATTAAGCAAGCCAGATCCCTGGGATCCTCCCTCAAAATGGAAATACCTCCCATAGGCAGAATAATTTTGGGCCCTGGTGCCAATAAGTTTCTTAGACCACTTTCTTTCCTTAGGAAGGATGCCACAGGATTATAATTCAGTGCTAGAAGGGACCTTGCAGGCTACTGAATCCAACCACCCCTCTCTTCTCTTATTTTTACAAATAAAGAAACTGAGACTCAGACAGATTGAATGACTTGCCCAGGTGTCCCAGGAAAGATTTGGCCTCAAATCTTTCTCACTCCTGGTCCTTTATTCTATCTGCCATTCATACCACCCTCACTACTTCGCCCCCCTTCCCCGCCTCTAATCTCCTGCTCCAATAGTGGAAAGTCATGGAGAGAGCCTTGGACCTAGGAGTCAGAAGGTGGGATGCTTTGATATCTTGTCAGCTGTGTGATCTGGGAGTGGCAAAATAGCTGTGAGTTTCTCTTTTCTTATCTATAAAATGGGGATAATAATGTTGTGAGGATCCTTTGAAAAAAAGCTACCAATAACCAATATAAATTAACCCGTTACTTTTATACAGGTAGTGGGTACGTAAGAGCTGAAGGGCGGGGGGCAGGAGAGGAAAATGTAGACAGCCGAGTGAGAGCTGGAAGAGACTTTGATAATTATTTAGTCCAATCTCTTCATTTTGCAGATAAGAAAACCGAGGCCCAGAGAGAATTGGCCTGCCCAAGATAACATATCTAGGAATGGGTAGAGTCAGGATTTGAACCTATATCCTCTGACTCCCAAACTAGCTAGTACTCGTCCACTGTACCACATTCATGGGGTTGAGGGTGGGGAGAGGGGAAGAGAAGAGGAAGGTAATAAGGAAAGAAGATGGAATTCACAGATTTGTCAATAGCCTACCCTGCTTTCTAATGTGTCAGGGCAGCCAGGTAGTGTATTGAATAGAGTATTGATTCTAGAGTGTGTGGTCCTGGGCAAGTCCCTTAACCCGTTTGCCTCAATATCTTCATCTGTAAAATTGGGGGTAATAATAGCATCTCCCATCAGAGTGAGAATCATATATATTTGTGAAGCACTTTGGAAAGCTTGAGGGGCAATATAGATGCTACCTATCATTATGTGTGGTGCTGGGGCAGCTAGGCAGCTTAGTGGTTAGAGCACTGGGCCTGGCATCAGGAAGTCCTGAGTTCCAATCTGGTCTCAGACACTTATTAGCTGTGTGACCCTGTGTGGATTATTTAATCCTGTGTGCCTCAATTCCCTGGAGAGGGAAATGGCAAACCACTGCACTATCTTTGCCAAGAAAGAGTCATGGACAGCAATGGCATACTATGGTCTATGGCAGGGGTGGGGAACCTGCGGCCTTGAGGCCACATGTGACCGTCTAGGTCCTCAGGTGTATACTTTTGACTGAGTCCAAGTTTTTGCAGAACAAATTCTTTTATTAAGGGGATTTGTTTTGTGAAGTTTGGATTCACTCAAGGGGCCATATTTGGAGACCTAGAGGGTCACATGTGACCTTGAGGTCACAGGTTCCCCACTCCTTGTGCATGGGGTCACAAAGAATCGGAAATGACTGAACAATAGCCTGGCAGTGGAAGGGGAGTGAGTGTGGCTGGAAGAGCTTCTTATCTTTACCAGGAATGCTTTTCAAAGCATCAGAAAGATGAGGGAGTGGCATCAAAACCTTGCAGATAAAAGAGACCATCTAAGGAGGGACTAGTGAAATGCATTTTGAAAAAGGAATTTTCCTGAGGCAGAGAAGATGAGCAATTCCCTGGCAGTGATCGGTGCTGGCATGATTCAAGATGCCTCTTCCCCCTCCACCCACCAGCCTTTGAGATGGTGACGGCTGAAGCCATGTCATGCTATTGCTAAGAAGAGCTAAGGATGGCAATAATCATAATCAGGATTACCAAAAAAAAAAATGACCCCCATATATGTACTACATTTGGAAATGTGTGAACAGGCTGTAACCTATAAGCAATAAAGAATTCCAGAGAAAAACAGCAGGAAAGGAGTGAGAAAGGAACGATTGCTATATGGCCCAAGTATTCCATGGACACCCTGCTGATATCAGGAAAAATCAGGGAAGTCTCCGATATGTTAGATAGACCCTATGATGGAGAACCTGGACAACAGTGGCAGGGAGGGATGGGTTGTGGTTTGTGTTACTGGAGGGAATTTGTGTGTGTATTCAGTTTCTAGAAAGGTAGTACAGTGTGGGGGATGGGGCTCTTGAGCAGCATTCAGGAACATCTTAGACACATCTTAGGCTGTGTGGCCCTGGGCAGATTGCTTAACCTCTCAGGGCACCAGTCAACTCTCTAAGACCAGTGGTTCTCAAACTTTTTGCTCTGAGGGCCTCTTTACTCACATTCTTGGTCTTAAGATGCCATTATTCTTTTTTAAAAATTATTGAGTACTCCAAAGAGCTTTTGTCATATGCAAGTTGTATCTACTGATATTTACCGTATTTAAAAATTAAGTCATCTTGGGATTATTATGAAAATAGTTTTGATCTTATAGTTTCCTTGAAAGGATCTTGGGGACTCCATAGGAGGTCCTGGACCCTATTCTGAGAACTGCTACTCTAAGACTAAAGGTCTGCAAGGGTAGAGAGAGTTTCCTAATAAGGAATTCCCTGTTACTTTTCCTATATAAATGAAATCATGAGTCTAGTCTCTCTCCTTATCCCTAGAAAGCCCTAGACAGATATTAACTACCATCTACTTATACCTGGAATTAGCTGGGGAAAAACAGGCACTGAAAATTAAATATCTTCTGTTGTAGGGGTTCCAATCCTAGTTACTTCTACCAGATTAGGGATTTTACCTCACCCTCAAGGCCTATACCTACTCCTGCATTTTTAATTCAGTCCAATTCAATAAATATTTACTAAACTATGTGAAAGGTACTTTGTGGGGCTTTAGAGATGCAAAAATAGATCCAACATATACCGTCTTTCTCTCTCTTTCTGGGAGGCCATCAGTGTTAAGTGACTTGCCCAGGGTCACACAGCTAGAAAGTATCTAAGGTCAGATATGAATGCAGGTCCTCCTGACTCCAGGGCCTGTACTCTATTCACTGTGCCACCTAGCCGCCCCATCTCTATTGCTTTCTTAAATCTGGACAATCAACAAGACAATAAAATCAAGTTCTGATTTGTAATTTGCTTATTTCCCAGGTGTAAATTTTTACTAAAAGTTTAGCAGTCACCTCTCCTGGGTTGGTTGGAGCTGGGTCCAGTGCACCCCTGGAGAAAAGACAAGTACAGAAACCACTATGATACAAGGGTTACAAGAGTAAGATAAGTATACAAAAGGCCTAGAAAACCGGAGAAAAGAAAAACCAGTTTTACTGTGTAGGGGGGGTTGAGTAGAGATGGCTTCATGGACAAAGTAGTACCTGAGTTGAAGAGATAGGTTTCGACAATTAGGGATGATGGGGAGTCCATTCCTAGTATAACATAGGTCAGGCCTGCCTTAGGCTAGCCTAACTGTGCAGGTTTGAGAATTGAATAAAATGAGATACTTAGAGTTAACAAGAGGAATGTTTATTTCGCCATAGCAGGGAAAGGATATTCAGCAAGGATACAACATTGATTCAGTTGGGTGTACCTTCTCTCCCTCTGTGTTGGTCATGCTGGCTGCTGATCAGAAGTCTGAGAGAATAACTAATAATTCCTTTATGCTCTGGCTTTTTCGTGCTTAGGCCATCAGGAAACTATGTCAGTAGTCCAAGCCTTAGTCCCCTAAACCAAGGTGACTTTAATACCATTTAAGGAAAAGCTAGCCTATGGAACCCTCACTTGTGCTAAGCACTGGAAATGAAAGCATGAAGAAAGACAGTCCCTGTCCTCTAGGAGCTTCTATTCTAATGGGGAAGGCAACACATAACAGGAAGATGAAAAGGGGCTAAGGTTAAGCCTAAGAAGGTACCTGGCTATGAGGGGCTATGATGAAGTCTTGAAGAGTACAGCCTAGTGGGAAATGAAGCGATGACCTGGACCTCTTCCTTAAAAGGAGGTTGCAGAAAAAGTCATCTAATAAGAGGGAGGGGCTCCAGGGGTGGACGGTACTTCCAAAGTGTGACTTCCAGGGCTGAAATGATCTTCTAGGAAGAAGATGTGATTGGGGCATGATGGAGAAGCCTGAATTGCAACCTAGTAGGAAAAATCAAGAAGGATGGGTGTTAGATCTTTCAGACTGGGTCAAGAAGGATGAAGAAAGAAAAAACTCATTCCAGTGCAAGGAGACTCAATCCAAACTGGTGATTAGTTGGTTCCCTGGGAAGGAGACAAAGATAACTTTAACTCAGATGATTAGTGATATGGTGATATCATCAATAGAAATAGAGAAGTTAAGGATAGATTTTTGAAGGGAAATGAAAAGTTAATTTTCTGACAAAAAAAGAGGAGATGCCCACAGAACATGTAGCAATAATAATAGCTATTTTTTTTAATATAGCATTTACTATGTGCCAAGCACTTTATGGTTATTATCTCTTCTGGTCCTCCCAACCAGCCTGGAAGGTAGGTGCTATTATTATCCCCATTTTACAGATGAGGAAACTGAGGTTAAATTTACTTATGCAGAGTCACAAAACTACTAAGTGTTACAGAATGGATTTGAACTCAAATCCAGAGAGTGGTGAGGATGGAAGCCAGATTACAAGGGGTTAAGGAATAAGTGTGTAGTGATGAAGTGGAGACTACAAACAGAAACTTCTCTTTCTAGAAGTTCCACAGTTGCCCTTTACTCTGAGTACCTAATAATATTCCTCCTCAAATATATTTGCTTTTAGAAACTGATGATCAAATTAATTTCATCATTGCTTTACAGGAATAACCACACACATACGCCCAAACTTCACCTTCCTACATACGTGGAGGTCTTTCTCCGAAAGGAAGGGACACTCAACAATTCTCTCATTTATTTCTAGCTGCCTTTCCAGTTTGCCTTTTAGACGGCCCCCTCACTTTCAAAAAAGCAAGGCCAAGGAACCTCCCTCGAATTTCCTACCTCCACAGTGGAAAGATGAGGGAACAGGTTTATTTACACATTCAGTCAGCAGGCAGGCTGTTGCCTTCATTCCAGCAGCAGCCGATGAGTGTTCCTGAGACTTGGAAAGCTGGAGGCTCGTATGTACACATTTATAAAAGGTTACCTTGAAGAGGAATCCATTGTTTCCTAAACCATTTCAATTAGGGAAACTATTAACAGATGGAACTGGCTAGCTCACGGCCGAGAAGCAATATTCATCCAAGGCAACAGCGTCTCCTGTGACACTGGGAGACACCAGAGCCTTTGCTATAGAGCTATGAAATGAGTATGGATTAAGCATAAGTTCTTTCAAATCGAGGGTACAATTCTCTCTGCCTATTTCTTCTTAGTGTGTTTGCTTGGGCTGGCTGCCAACATTAAATGGCAGGGAGAAATAGAATGCTGGCAAAAAAAAGGTCAACTTGATATTTCATTGAAACAAGGCACAATGCTTTCATTCCCTCTTTGGTCCTCTGAAGTTCCTCCTCCCTCTGTTACCTCTGAAAAAAAGAAAAAAAAAAACAAACCTCAAGGTTAATGGCCTTTTCAGCCTATATTTTATGGTACTGCAGCCATAATGTCACAGACATCACATTACATTGCAGATTTTTAAATATATATTTTTGAGTTAATTTTGAACCTACTCTGAAATCCATCATTATGAACGCCCTAGAACGAATTCCCTTGTTTGTTTGTTCGTTGTTGGGGTGTGTGGTGGGGGGAAACTAACAATTTTTTTTCCATTTGTACCTTCATAAACACAACTGCTGTTCTAAGACATGAACATCCAAAGAGTCACCATTCCAATCTTGTTTTTCAGATTGGCTTGCCATTCACCCCCTACCCCCACTCCCTGCCACTTTGCAGAGTGACTTGATCTGGGATATTCCCTGAGCCTTGCCCATTCCTTTCATTCTCTCCACTCTGCAAAGATAATGTGAATTCACTAACTCACTCCTTTACTATTGAAGAGTTCAAAGGAAGGCCTTGATTTTTTTTTCCAAGTCAGTGAGATGAGAAATCTTTTGAATCAATATATATATATATTCCCCACTCTTACTTCAGGTAAAAATATTCTCTGCCTCCTTTCACTTTCCCAGAATAATTTGTATGGAGTTCTCCTTTACCTTTGCTTATGTGCATATTTGCACCTCCCTGGTAGAATATAAGTCCCTTGAGGGCAAGAACTATCCCTTTAAAAATCTTGGTGTCCCTAGTGCCTGGAATAGTATTCTGTATATGGTCGGTCCTTAATAAATATTTCTTGAATTCAATTTAGGAGTCCCTCTCTAATTTGTGCTCATGCTAATGGTGCTAGTGCAGTACAGTGAGGAGGTGGGATGGCTACCATATTGCTGCCATAAAGAATGCCCCTTGAGGTGGAGACATCACATGAGACAAACCATTCTTCTGAAGAATCACAGAATCACAGAATTTGGGTTGGAAGGACTCAAGCAGCCATCTAGTTCAATCCATCCCCCAAAGGACTCCTTACTACAACACATCCACCACGGAGCTGTCACCCAGCCTCTGCATAAAGACCTCGGGGAATGGCAGCTCTCTACCTCTCCAGGCAGCCTATTCACCTTCGGGTAGCTCTTCTTGCTTGGAAGTTGTTTTTTTTTTTTTTTTTCTGATATAAAGCCTAAATTTGCCTTTTTGTAACTTCAATGAGTGCTCCTAGCTCTGAGCTCTGGGGCCAAACAAGTCTGATCCCTCTTTCACATGACAGCTCTTCAAATACCTGAAGACAGCTATCATGTTGCCCTGAGTCTTCTCTTCTCCAGGCTAGACATGCCCCCTGTAGCAGATTTCCTTGACCTACTTGGTTTGGCCTCCCCAGCACTGAATTGTGGCTATGTATTTTTTTTTTCCTGTCTCTTACTTTGATATAAACTATGAACTCTAGCTCCACCCCTCATAGTATTTACTTGCACGGACCATGTTTTCTTGTTCCAAGAAGATTCCCTCCCTCAGGCCCTGTTAATTATCCCTGATCAATGGCATCTCCATCCCAGTTATGGGATGGGGTTCTGACGTTCCCTTTTCCGTGTGTTTCATGATCTGCCCCAATCTGTTTCTTCCCATACTGACCTTCCATTTTGATGAGGAGACCAACTAGGAACTCTGTGATGAGTGTCATCGCTTTAACTTTTGAACCAATTTGACCTGTGTAAAGGAGCATCCATCTGCAAAAGCAATGAACAGCTTTGTGGTTCATCATGAATTGCCAGTATCTCATTCCTAGTTCATTGCTTCTACTTCAGGTATGTTTGGTTTTCCCCTGGTGGTGTTAAGGGATTTAAATGGCAACAAAAAGGCCCTTGGACTGGTGTCCTGACTTACTTCCAGGTTCCTTTACCATTTATGGTCCATACCTGATACCTACCTATCCCTTATTTTATCATTCAGCTTGTACTGTACAGAACCAGCCCATGGATCAGTTCCATTTTCCCCAGTAAAAGCTTCCTCTACGGTATTCCCAGGGCCTTAGAAATGGTGCCATTCTGACTTGCTATGGGTTGCAAACTGAGCACAACTACCCCCATCTTGTGTTACGCATTAGCTCTCCAGTTAATGGACCACTTTGCCAGACTCTCCATCCCAACAAGAACACCCTGTATGATAACATCCATTCACCTAGACTTTAAAAATTCCCTGCCAGGAATCAGCTTGATCATTCAGATCAAGGTATCTTACCTAATCAGTAAGCTCCCGTAATATTCCCTCCCAATCTCCTTTTGCCAGAAGCTTTCCCCATCTTTTGTGGTTTAAGCATATATATATATATTATCCTTTTGTTCCTTAGGGGAGTCTCTGTCCATGTAGGTGGGCCTCCCTTGCTGGTAAACTCAATAAACCCCAAGGCAAGTATTGATTATTCCTGCATCAATCAACAATGACTCACCTTATAAAGAAGCTATTTATGTAGTAGGTTGAGTGGTACTAGGAAGGCCATTCTCCTCTTCCTAAAATGTCTTTCTATATCAATATGCCAAAGGAACCTGAAATTTCACCATTCCATTTCACCTTTCATCTCTTTAAATTAAAACATTTCTGCTATTAAATTTTTTTAAAGCACTATAAGAATGTATAATTATTTAAGCTATTGGTAGTCATTCATATCTTACTTTTAGATATGGGGTGTATAGGGTGTTCAGAGGACTGGTACTTCTGGTAGGAGCTGAGCCCTTTTCAGGGCTGCTTAATCACCTTTAGCATCCACCTGACCCACCTACCTCTCACCTGTGACTTCAGAAGCTGTAGCATGTGTAGCCTCATAAAACCATCTTGGTTGATGAGCTAATTTGAGGGTAACTGACAGGCCTTAGACCCCTTGGTGAGCTAGGAGGTTGCTTACTCCAAGCAAGAGAAGATTTCTCCTGTTGGAAAGGACAGATGAGAATAATTTGTTCCAATGGCCATGAGGGCAGCTATGAGGGTGCTTAGAGATTGGTCAGACATTGAAAATGCCAAGGTCATTCACTGCATCCCAGACCATCCAATAGTCTTGACTTTTATCCTATCACAGGACTTTGGTGACTTAGGAAGAGAGAATGAGACTGATGACTTTGCATAGCCCTGCCTCACTTAAATCCGATTCACACTCAAATTAAGATGTCACCCCAGGATGTCATTGTTCCTCTTTAAAAACAAAGGACAAACAAACTACAACAACTTTTATATATACCTTAGATCAGCAGTCACCAAACCACTGCTGCAGGCCAAATCCTACTACCAGGCTGTTTTTGTACAATCTATTAACTAAGAATAGTTTTTACATTTTAAAATAAACTTTTATTCTACTTAAAAACATACCAACCATTCTTAGCTCAAGGGAGGGTACAAAAACAAGCTGCAGGTAAGATTTGACCCTCCAGGGTCCCTTTCTTCGATGATGCAGTCTCAGGTCGATCATTTCCCTTCATTTAAGACCTCTGGGATCAGGACATTAATGGAATCAGAGTTTTGACAAGGGCAAGAGGGGTAGTATAATTTGGAAGAACAGTCTACTGCCCACAGAGAGCAGAGCAAAGCCACGGATTGTAAAAACCCATGTCATAGCACACCTGAGAGAAAGGCTGTGGGGGAAGAGCGAACAGACAGAATAAGACTGAAACCAAGTTTTTCTCACTGTTTTATACAGGGGGTCATGCTCCATTGGCTAAGATGGTGTCACATCAGTCATGGATTCTCCCAAACTGCATTCTAAACAATGTGACTGTACAGTGTGGGAAAGTCATGGCCAAACATCAGTACCTGGGATAAAAGGCCTAGGGATTTTAGTAGAATGTAGATATCAAGTGATCAATCAATCAGCAAGCATTCATGAGGCCCCTTCCTGTTATGCACCAGACACTGCACCAGGTGCTGGGGTTACAAATACAATGAATGAAACAATTCTTCCTTAAAAATAGCTTATGCTATGACCAAAAAAAAAAAAAAAAAGAGAGGCACTGTAACCTATACTGCTGAGTGTCTTGAATGAGGGTGGGAAGTGAGAGCCCTGCTGTCCTCTGCCCTGGTCAGAGCACAGTTGGCATGCCTTATTCAGTTCTGAATGCTTCATTCTAGGAAGGATATCCACTAGCTGGACCAAATCCCAAAGAGGTCAACCAGGATAGTGAGAGGCCTGGAGAATGTATGATTTGAAAATTGATCTCAGATCAAGCTAGGGATGTGTGGCCTGGAGGAGCAAAGGCTTTGAGGATATATGAGGGCTGTATTCAAATATTAGAAGGGCTGTCGTGTAGAGTTGGACTGTATTTCTTCTTTTTTGGCCAAAGAGTTCGGAACTAGGAATAATTGGGTGGAGTCACAGGAAGGCAGATTTTTAGCATGATGAAGTCTCTCCAGAATTAGAGGTTTCTAAAAGGGGAACAGGTTACCTGGGGAGGTTTTTATTTCCTTGTCACCAGGGGTGTGCTGGAACTCCTCAGAGTCAGTCGTTAAATTTTCATGGTAAGCATTTACATCTTAGAAACTGGCAAATGCTACAAATCAGGGCTTGATTTTGTTGTTGTCGCTGATTGTCTAGACTTAAAAAAGTGATATTGGGGCAGCTAGGTGGCACAGTGGCTAGTGTACCGGCCCTGGAGTCAAAAGGACCTGAGTTCAAAGCCAGTCTCAGTTATTAGCTGTGTGACCCTGGGCAAGACACTTAACCCCAATTACCTTGAAAAAAAAAAAGTGATGTAGAGAATGTTAATGATGCAGATTAAACTTAAAAAAATTAATTTTATTTTTCATTTATGGAATAAAGTATTTTCATAACATAGCATAATAAAAATATTGCAAATGAAACTACAAATCAATTATGTACAACTTACTATTCTTTTAAAATCTATAATAGTTATCATGTAAATTTCTTTATTTTTCTCCTTCCCCCCCACCCTAAAGGTGGCTACCATTGGACACAAATACATCTGTAAAATTATCTTATACATACTTTTATTTATGAGTTCTTTCTCTGGATACAGATAGCATCTTCTTCCATAGGCCCTTAGTAGTTTATCTGAGTATTTATATAGTCAAAATGACTTATTTTCTCAAAGTTGCTCTTAAAAGAATATTGCTATTAACTGTATACAATGTTCTCTGGGTTCTACTCATTTTCCTCCCCATTATTTTGTGCAAATGTATCCATGTTTTTTTCTAAGACAGATTAAACTTAAAAGTATGTCCTATGTACACTTTTTTTTTCCAGAGGGCTGTTTCTAAATAGTTCCCAGCACACCCTTGCCTTTTACATAGCCTCCATCAAAGGCTAGATAAACACCTATTGGAGAAATTGTATGAAAGGATTACAATTCAGGTACTCCTTGGACTAGACATCCTCTGAGATTTCTTCCCACTCTGAGGACTGTCTGTGAATGGATTAACCTTCTGTCTAGCTCGCAATATGAGAAAATAGAATGCCCTCTTAGGTAGTCCTTTGACTTCCTGAAGACTTGGAAAGATGCAGGCTTTCACACACACACACACACACACGAAACCTCAATGACCTCCAAAGACACAGTCAAAAGTCAATAGATGTCAATGGCCTAGACTATGCACATTTTCCTAGTTTTAAGTTTAACCCTGAATTTCACTGAAGTGAGGTGAAGCCATGCAAAGGAAAAAAGAGGGGGGAATCAGAGCACTAAACTTCAGATCCTGGATGTGTTCTTGCTCACAACTGCTCACAGATATCCCACTGAAGTGACTTAAAGGAAAAAGCTTAATAAGATTTTTGTTTTTTTAAAAACTGGTTCTGTAATATCATGGGTATAGGGAGCCTCCAGTGAATAAACTCCCTTTACCAATGCATCTGAACACCTGCTCTGCAGGGTCTTAGAGAGGGCCTAGATTCTGAGAAGGGACCCATAGGGTCCCACAAGCCAGGATATGTCAGAGATGGGACTTGAGCCCAGGTCTTCCTGGGATCAACTTTCTATCTACTATACCATACTCTCTCTCTTAATATTGACATTAGATATTCAAGGGGAAAATTTTCCTCAGGATAGTGTTTTCAAGTCAGTTTTTGAAAATCGTCACAGTGTTATTCAGATTAACCATGAGCATTCCATTTGGAATCGCAAATCTGAAATTTTAATTCTTCCTGTTATCCGTGTCAGCCTCTAACAGAGTTTGTTCTAAGAAAAACAAATGAAATTAGGCTGTGTGTCCACGTTTTTATTTCTCTCAAGGTGGCTTGATATGCATTGCATGGGAGTACAGTCCAGAACGGCGCCCCACCTAAGGGGACCAGTTCAGAACTGCTCGATTTGGGATTTGGGGGTACAGGGTTATATAACTTTTCAACAAGGGCTGATATCACCCACCATCATTCTACCTCCTGGACAGAGGAAATACCTGTTCTGTTCTATCAAACCTTCCACCAGGATAAGACTCAATGTAATCTTATTATCAGTAATGTCTTTGTGAAGGACTTTGGAGCAGGAGGCTGGCTGGGGTGGGGGGGAAGGGGGGAGGAGCTCTGAGAATCATTTTTCCGAATTACCTATGTGACTGGGAAAGTTCATAGAATGTATAGATTATTAGAGTTGTGAAGGATCTTAGAATCTACTCTTCAGTTTCCAGATAAGAAAACTGAGACCCAAAGCTAAAAGGACCTTGTCCAAAGTCATACAGTGAGTTCATTGTAGAGACAGTTTGGAACCCAGATCTCCTGACTCAGTCAAGTTTTTCTCTTATATGGTGGTTCTGAAATTTTTTAGTTTCTAAACCTCTTTAACACACTTGAAAATTATATGGGACCCTAAGGAGATTTTTTAATATGGACTATCTCTATTCATATTTACTGAATTAGAAATTGAAACTGTTCAAATAAAAACCCATTTATTTATTCATTAAAATAATAATAAATCCATTATGTGTTAAAATAAATATTTTTATGAAAAATCACTATATTTTCCAAAACAAAAACAATTAGTGAAAAGAATGACTTTTTTTTTTTGCAAATTTTTGCAAATTCTTTTTAATGTCTGGCTTAATAGAAAACAACTAGATTCTCTTATTTTCTGCATTCAATCTGTAATAATAGGTTGTTTTGGTTGAAGTATATGATGACAATCCGGTCTCATACAGACATGTAGTTGGAAAAGGGAAGGATATTTTAATAGACAAATAACATCTTAGTTTTATTATGAAAATAGTTTTGACCTCACAGACCCCAGAAAGGATTTCAGGGACCCCCAGGAATATTTGGACTGTACTTCAAGAACTGCTGTCTTATACCATGTTAGGTTACTTAAAATATGGGAATAACACTGTATTGGTCCTAATATAGGTCAACCCCTTCCTCCCCAAATCTGGCTTATCTAAAAACTGATGTTATTTTCTAATGAATACCTGTATACTTTTTTCTTTCAAAGAAATGTCACTTTAGGGGTGAGACATATATTCAGATAGGCACAGCAAGGTGATACAGTGAATAGAGTGCCAGGCTTGGATCAGGAAGACTGATGTTCCTGAGTTCAAATACAGCCTTAGACACTAGTTGTGTGACCCTAGGCAAGTCACTTAACCCTATTTGGGTCAGTTTCCTCATCTGGAAAAAGAACTGGAGAAGGAAATGGCAAACCACTCCAGTATCTTTGCCAAGAAAACTCCAAATAGGGTAATGAAGAGTCAGAAATGACTGAACCAACAATTATCCATACAGTAAAGGTATTGGGAGGAAGGATGATACAATGAATTGTAAAGGATTTTATAAAGTGAAGAGTATAACATTATTCTAATTATTACTAATTAATAATAAATATTAATATTAATTATTATAATAATCATTGTTATCCTCACCATTAACAACATCACTGAATCTTTTAAGCAGTGATATATGCTAGAAGCATGGTGTTAGCAAACTTTTAAAAAAACCCAGACATAAAGATACCGACCTTTGTAACCAGAAGGGCTACAAAAATGCAAATAACAATAAAAATGATGATAACAGAACATGGCCTAGAAGTTATTGATTTGGCCTTGGAGTCAGGAACGCCTGCATTGAAATACTGCCTTGGACATATGCTGGTTGTAATTGTAAATGATTGATTACAAGTCACATACCCTCTATGTACCCCAGGCAAACTCTGAAGAATATAAGCCACAGAATTTCATATCTGCACTGGGAAAGACACTTTACTTACTGAAAGTTTCCTTATGCCAATCCAATCACAGGTCTGGTCCAAAAAAAATTATTATTGCTACTAATAGTATTCAATTCAACAAGCAATTAGTAAGCACCTGCTAAATTCCAAGAATTATGCAAAGTGATGCAGATACAAAAGCAAAGCTAGAACAGCTCCTGCCCCTCCAGGAAATGTTTGTCAGGGGATATCCCACTGGCATCTCATGCTCATCATGTCTAAAACTGAACTTTTGGGTAAAAGGACATAAAACATGTCTTCCCTAATTCCTTCTTTTCTTTTTTCTTTCTTCTCCTTTACCTCCTTCTTTTAATGAATCTCACAGCTTATTTTTCAGTCTGCTCTACCTCCACACTGACTTCTCTCTTCAGTCCTTGGCTTCATATTTTCCCTCCCTTTATGTGTTTTCTTCCTCATTGGAATGTAAGCTCTTTAAAGCGTAAGGACCACCTGGTTTCCTTGCTTTTGTAGTTCCAGCAGTTATCACAGTGTCTAATTCATAGTAAACACTTAATAAATGCTTGCTCTATCTATCAATCTACCTACCTATCTATCTATGTATCCATCTATCTATCTATCTATCTATCTATCTATCTATCTATCTATCTATCTATCTATCTATCTATCTATCTATCTGTCTGTCTGTCTGTCTGTCTGTCTGTCTGTCTGTCTGTCTGTCTGTCTATCTATCTATCTATCTATCTATCTATCTATCTATCTATCTATCTATCTATCATCTATCTATTATCTATTTACCTCTCATCTCTTTATCATCTTGTCCGCCCCCCTCTGTCTCTATTTCTCTGTGTCTCTCCCCTTCCTTCCTTCTCTGTCTTTGCCTCTATCTCTCATTCTCTGTCTCTGCCTGTCTGCCTCTTTCTCTCTCTATCCCTACTCTCTCTTTTATTTGCCTGGTTTTAAGGTCTGTTTTGGGAGCAAGGAAGCTGGAGACTTTCTATACTACATAAATTACCTACCCAGTTCTGTGCAGTTCATGTCTATTAATAAAGTCCAAGTGTGTACTTGGGTAAAAAACTGGAGTCAAAGTTAACAAAAACTTGAGTTTGAATACTTTCTCAGACAATTATTAGTAGTGTGATCTTAAGCAAGTCATTTAATTCCTCTCAGTCTGTTTCCTCTTCTGTAAAATAGGTACTTCACAGGTTGTTGTAAGGATCAAATGAATATCTTTAAAGTCCTTTTTTAAATAAAGCACTTGCAAAGTACTCTATAAGTTCGAGTAATTGTTATTATTTGCTTGAAGCTTCATTAATCACAGTAGGAGGCATGGATGAGTTATGTGATGTAGTGGGGAAAGTGTTGGATCTCGAGGCCAGAGACCTGGGTTTGAATCTCCCTCATAGACTCACTAGCTGTATGACCAAAGACAACTTGCTTAACTTCCCTCTGAGCCTCAGATGTGTAAAATGATGATAATAATATTTGTACAATGGAATTATTTTGAAAAAAATACCTTGTAATCTTAAAGGACTAAAGAAATATATGTTATAATTTAATTAAAAAGTATTTATTAAGCTTCTACTGGGCTGGGTGCTCAGGACAAATTGAGGATTTAGGAGGTAGCATCTGCCCCCTGCATGGTCTCTGTTCTCAAGGTGCTTATTTTTTTATTTGATTAATTGATTTGATTAAACACCAGATGAAAGATCATAGATATTTAGAAATTCAGGGGAGGGAAAGATCACAGAGGGACTGTAGGAGATTTCATGGAGGAGGGAAGCAAGCTGGATCTTGAATGATAGGTCAGATATAATTGGGTGGATAGTAGCTAAGGCTATTTATGATGTATATATAAGTGACTGGAGCAAGGGAAAGGAGAGAAGTTTAGAAGAAGATGGAGAGATGATAGTAGGAGTAAAATCTTAGAGTAAGGAACACATAGGGTAGATTTGTCCTGGCTTGAGTAGAATGAGGCAATATAGCTTAGTGGCTAGAAAGCTGGCCTTGAGTCTATAAAGTCTCCTTGACCTAACTTCCAGTCACCCCCACCCTACAAGCCCACATGTCCCCCAGTGCTCTAGGGAACTCTTTTAGACTATAAATTGCAAAGAAGGGGCCAGCCTGCATTGGTAGAGGACAGTTCCTCACCTGAAAGTTCCCTTGATGAATGAAACTACAGGTGCAGTTCCCATTCTTGAGTTGAATGAGGAAAGATTGATTACTGTTTTAAATAAGTAGTGGCTGCTCTTTTCCTCCTATATACATATTAATCATCTCTTCTCCAGGCTAGAGATGGTCAGCCTGGAGAATAAAAAAATTAGGGGCTAGGCTGAGGGCTATGATGACTCTCAGCAAGATTGTGCAGGGCTTCACAAATTAGGACTGAGAGCAGTGTGTAAAAGTTACAGGGAAAAGGAATTAAGTTCAATTCAATATAAGGAAGAATTTTTATTAATTAATAAAAGTTCAGCAATGGGATGGATCACCTCATGAAGTAGTGATTTAGTATCATTAGAAGCATTCAAGAGAAATCAGAATGGTGTCTCATCAGTGATTCTATAGAGGGGACTCAGACTGAAGTAGGGATTAAATTAGCTGACCTTTAAGATCCTTTTCAAAGTTGAGGTTTTTCTCTTCCTTCCTTCCTTCCTTCCTTCCTTCCTTCCTTCCTTCCTTCCTTCCTTCCTTCCTTCCTTCCTTCCTTCCTTCCTTCTCTC
>NW_027185764.1:22221365-22247031 GCF_028583685.1 Petaurus breviceps papuanus
TCTCTCTCTCTCTCTCTCTCTTTCTCTCTCTCTCTCTCTCTCTTTTAGTGCAGTAGGGCTGCTTAACCTTTTGTATATCAGATATATAGAATAAAACAAATAGGATTACAAAAGAAATAAATTCTATTGAAATATAGTTATCAAAATAACAGTTCCAAGTTCACAGATAGATTTCATTAAAATCTATCCACAGATTACTTGGAGGTCCATGGACCCCAGGTTAAGAACTTCTGTTGTAGACGGTTCATGTTGGAAAGAAGTGGTACAAAGACTGGTGAGGGACCTAGCGGAATTAGCTGGCAGTGTTCTTGTGGCTAGTTAAGTTGGTTGGTTAGAACATAGTGATAAGGCAGCTAGGGTTAGGAGTTCAGGGTTTGTGGGATCCTTATGGTTCTGCTCTGTTTTCTGGCCAAAGACTGCATCTCTGCTCCTGGACAGATATGCTGACAAGGGGGATTGAGATGAAGAGTGGATTGTAAAAAGAAATGTGCTAGTAAATATTTAACCACTGACTCTTTGAAAAAATGTACATGGCACATTTTAAAATTTAATTGTATCATTAACATTTTCTTTACCACTTTCTTAAGTCTAGGCAGTCAACAAAACAAGGCATCCAGCACTTAATTGTAGTGTTTTCCCATGTCTGAGGTGTAAATCCTCAAGCTGAAAATTTTGCAATGGTCCTCTAGCTGGCTTGAGTTGATTCCAGCACGCCCTGGATCGTAGGCAAAGCCAGGACCATCTCTTAGATGTCTTTTTAACCTCTTCCCAGAAACAAGTACATGGTCCTATACAGAGTAAGGGCCTAATTCATATTACTTGCTGCCCATGTCCATCCCAATTCTGCCCTACTTACAGACTAGGAAAAGACAAGGTACCACATTTCCTGGTGGATTCCGGGGGAGGCCAGCAGCAACATGTATCTCTCTCTATGAGTTGGAGAATGTTAGTTACGACTTTGAGCCTTTAGCAGCAGGTTCAGAGATGTGCCTGAGCTCTGCTTCAAACCAAAAATATCCTTTGGAGGGTGGGAGTGGTGGCGGCGGCAGTGATGAATGCACCAAGCTTCTGACATATCACACACATATGATTCACTGCTTTTAACAACACGATTCATCAAGTTGGAAACTATGACAATATCTAGAAGTCTTTCAGTTACTCTGGTGTGCTTTCCTCCCTCAAGGCTGCAGCAACAAGATCTAGCTGTATAGTAAAAACTGATCTCATTATATGTGGCCTTTTTGATGAATTATAAAAGGCCTCTATCACACGCTGAGAATGTAGAGAGTTAGAGATGTGAGGCTACTGGAAGATTTTATTTTATTTTTGAAATGAAAGAACTTTGGGATTTTTAAACAGGGAGTGAGAGAACTCAACCCCCCCCCTCTTTTTTTTTTTTTTTGAGAATTATCAAACTTACTCTGGGTATAGAGATGTTGGGGGAAAAAGAGAAATTCACCCCAAAGGAAGAATGAAATAAAACCCTTGTTGAAGTCGAAAAGGTCCTCTTTTAAGGAACTCATTGTATGCTATTTTCAAAAGTTCCAGGACTGTCTCTCCTAGAGATGAGAAGATAAGCACCTCTGTCCTTTCCTTTTAAACCTTTTATCTTCATTTCTACGTGGAAATTCACTTGAAAGTCAAATGGAGTTTGGTTTTCAAAATGAATGGAAGGCTTTGGCCTTTCAGTACTGGATCCCACTGGACAGCATTCATTAAAAGGAACCACTGTGATGACAGACAGGGGTAGGTTAAATATTCAGAATCAATGGCATTTTCCAGACTTTCTCTACCTGTTTCCTCCAAGTGAATTCAATTCAGCCTTTCTTGAGCACCCACTAAAAGAAAGGAAATCCAGTCCAATTGAGTTCAGTTCATGAGCACTTTCTATTGGGACTGCGCTGGACTAGCTCTTGCAAGTTGATGTCAAAGTCCAAAGGACACAGTCCCTGCTCTCAGGGAACTTTAACTCTAGGAGGGCAGATGAGGCCAATACAAAAACAAGTGTTGTATAAGATGCGATATACTAATTGCCCAGGAAGAGTAAAAATAAAATGTTACTAGAGTTAAAAGGGAGAATTCATATTCTGTGGGTGGAGGGGGAGAATTTTCCTTATCTCATGTTTCTGTGCACCTACACACAGTATTTAGTGAGCATAAGATTATCAAAGGTTGGATCTAGAACTAAAAATGTCTTGATCTTTTTCTAAATAATCTGAGTAATTATTCCTTAAATATTTATTGAGTATTTGTGATTGGTATAGCATGGTGTGGCATTCTTGAAGACTTCTCAATTATTAATACTTTTTATGGTTCATTTGCACTTATCCAGAAGTCTCTTTGAGAGTCTGGCGTGTTTTTAACTCTACCTTCTTGCAAGCAGAGGAAGCTGGGAATAATGGTTAGAGAACTGGTCTAGGTTAGTTAGGCAAACCTGAGTTCAAATCTATCCCAGACACTGGTTGTGTGACCTTGGCTAAGTCACTTTCTTCATCGGTGCTCTGGGTCAGAGGTGTCAAACTTGAAGCCCACAGGCCCTGAAAGCAACCTGTAAAACTCTTAAATTCCAACCAGATTAAAATGTAATTAGGAAATGTTTAACAAAATAAAAATACAATACAACATAGATAATGCTAATCTATGGTTTTAAGTTTTTTAATTAAGAAAATTTTTTTAATCTAAGTTATTGCCTTTTTATTGGGATGGGGCAAGTAACACCACTGCTCTGGGCAACTCTCTTAAGTTACAGATCGCAGAAAACTTCTTGACCTAAATGCATTAGTGGGCATTTCTTTCTCTAGGGGCTTCCCTCTATCACTGTATTCACAAGTTTACTCCCTATTCCATAGCTACCTAACCACTAATGGGGGCACATTTATTAGAAAGAATGTAAAGAATATAAAAACTGAATGGTCTAAGTAGCACATCTCCTTCTGAGTGCCTGGCTCTCTTCCCTGAATAATACTCACAGTACTAATAGAGGAAGGCTCAGCATCCTGAATTCACTGTTGGAGGTCTTGAGTGCAGTTCTTTGCATCTTCACAGAGGAGGGTATTCCCTCCGTTTCCAGCCTTTATAGCCACCAGTTCAGTGTTGCCACTGTGGTTCCCTGCTCTATAGTTCCTGGCCTACCTCAGTTATCTCTAGCTTTCTATCTTTCAGTCATAGCCTGACCAACCTTCACTGCTGTCAACTTCAGAAAGCTACCCTGTCTACTTTTTCTTTACCAGTGATTCTTGTTCCTTCTCTCTCTTATGCAGGTACCTTAGGCCCCATGACAGTATGAATAAGTGAATCCTCTCCTGTCAGCACATATCAACCATTTCCTTTCAAAACGTCTTGTATTCTTCTGCAAAGGCTTTAGCTCCTCTCATATCATGCTCAGCTCTTCTGGTTGATAAAGCCAGGAATCTCCTATGTGTGCAGGGACCCTTCATCTCTTTTTATTTTTTTTTATTTTCCTACAGAAGTAAAGGAAATGGTCCCTGACTTGAGAGGGTTTACAATCTAGTTGGTGGGATGAGACACACATGAAACATTTCAGGAACCATGCAGAGAGGCATGAACTTTAGGTGCCAAAATGAATGGTGCTGATAATAATTTCTTTGAGAATGCGTGCTGATTGTAGGTTGCATTGATTGCTGAAAGAGAAGATGGGACTTGATCTGAACTTTACACTGAATTAAACACATGCAAAAAGATTTGGAGATAGAAATGAACATGGTGTGTGTTTGGTGAAAGGGAGGGAAGGAAGCTCAGTTAAGGGACCAGACTAGCTGAAATACAGTTTAGGTGTTAGGGAGTTAGTGGAAAACAAATTTGCGTAGCAGGATATAGTTAAATTATAGTGTGGGGGAGGAGTGAGGTTGTGGTCTTACATGCCAAGGTGAGAAATTTAAACTTTATCCCAAGAGGATAGGAAACAGTCTGGAAGTTTTTGCACAAGGGCATGATATCTAAGCGTCTTTCAGAATTTAACCAGTCTTTAGTAAGACTGTAGTCTTCACATTGTATAGTTACAAATTTCTGCAACTGCTACTCAGATATCAAATTGCTTCTGAAACCTTGAAAAACTACAAGAATATGCTTATTTGAAACTTAATGGCCTCCATTTTATTTCAATATGGTGGAGTAAAACACAAATCAAACTTATTATACGTTATTATGTCCTCTTTGTAGTGTGCTAAATTAAATTCAATCAACTCCTTCCAAAAGATTGTGGAACAGGTAGGATAGGCAATGTGAAAAATGGAGTGGTCAAGTTGAAACAAATATTTTATCTACTCAGGTTTGGAATAAACACAGACAATCTATTGGCCCCTCTATCCTTCAAACAGGTAAATATCAAGCATAACTTTGTAAATCACACATTTAGAGATGAAAGGGATATTAGAGGTCATTTAATGCAACCTTTTGATTTTATAGTTGAGGAAACTGAGGCCCAGAGAGGTTGAAGGACTCATCCAACATAACAGAATAAGGATTTGACACCAAACCCAACACTTTCTCCTCTGCAGAGGGCATCCAGTTGGACACATGTCCAACAGCCTGTGGAGTAAGCAGCATTTTCTGTGAATGGATTTGAGATAATTGGGGTGGGAGTGAAGAGGTGAGGAAATTTGGCAGCTCTGAGAAGTCCCTAGAAACTGCTAAGTGTTTTGACATCCTGAGAATTTTACTGGCTCGCTTTATAGAGATTATCCTACTCTGAAGCAGAAAAATAGATGATAATGGAATCAGGGATAATTTTAGGCCCAGTATGCAGGAATAGGGGATAGAGTTTTCCTTGGAGTGAGAAGGCTTTGGGGTTCAAGTCCTGTTTCTTACATATACCAGCTTTGTAAGGTGGCAAATCACTACTGTTTCCCAGCATTCTGAGGAAACTCACCAAGATTAAAAGTAATTGATGGATTGCTTCTATGCATCAATCTAGGAAGTTTCCATACCAAAAGTTCCATAAACTGCTGAAACATGCACCCTAATTCCACCTCCCCTCCCTCAATTCATAACCCTTCTAAGAACAAATAGTAGAGGGAAAATATGGAAAATCAATAATAAGTAAAAATAAGTTAAAAATCATAAGTAAAAGATGATTATGTATCCAGAAAAATTCAGTCTATTGGGAAAGAATGATTATTATAAACCTTTCCCATATTTGTCATTGTCTTATCTCTCTGCCTCCTCTCCCCTTTACTATTTAGTTCACTGTAATGCTTGCCTTTCTCTCTTCCCCCAAGATAATCTGCAAACGTCCAAAAGTATCGAACCCTCAATTCTTCCCCTTCCTTTCCAAATGTCACCTATTGAAGTAATTTCAAGCAGCACTTTTGTCCTGGATCTCTTGGCTTCACCAAGAGACTACATTCCAAAAATACATTCAATATACTGTGCTGTGCTGAAGGACAGGGCAGTTGGGAATTTTTGGTGTTGGTGCTCAATGAGAGCCATCTGGCTGCTACCCTGGATGGAAAATTTTGGCTAGAATTCTACAAATGTAAAAATGACAGAATTCATCAGGTTAACCAAAACTTTGTTGGGAATATGTGAGAAGAAACTGTCTAAGTCTCCTTCCCAAGGAAAACTTCAGCTAGACCCTTGAATTTATTTTTCAATTCCTCACTTTGTAACCTTTGTCTACTCAAGTAATGTGGAGTCATTGCTGCCATTTTGAAGGCAGATATGTGAAGGATCATAAAAATCTAATGCATTTGTCACTGAAAGGACATTTTAATAAAGAGCCATTACCCATTACTTAAAAAGTGCCTTGTCTGATGAATAGATAAAATCAGCATAATAAAGTTATAGGTGAGTGGAAAATTATGCAACCTGATGTCCATAAGCAAGATTAAGAATGCTCACTCTACTTTTTTATAGGACTCAGAGATTTTGTTCTTTCTTTTAAGAATAAATGATTCTTCAGAGGTGATGGATTCAAGGTGCCTAAAGAGGCCTACATTTTTGGACAATCAGTGTGTGTGTGTGTGAATTTTTATTTGACTACAAGTAATTTTACAACTTTTTTTCTTTTTTTCAGTTTTTAATTGAAGAAACATTTTCTGAGGGGGGAGGAAGTTAAACATAGGGATGTCCCCCACAAAGAGGGCCACTGAAACATTTTAAAAAATGAATAGCACAGAAGGAAGCACAGATAAGCAGAACTGTTTTGAAAGTAACATGTGACAAATATTATATACCTTTTTTCTCTTAAAGCAAGTGATTTGACATGATGATGCATCATTTCTCATAGAATCCTTTTTATGTTCTGCTCTCTATATTGAAATGCTTTTTTGGGTGTGCTTCAGTTCAGAAAAATAAAAAAAGAAAACCCTTCAGTTTTTGAGGGGAAATCACCATGTCACAGAGACTGTATGTTCTATGTTTATTATGTTTGAATTGACTTAAGCTCTAAATTTTGAATGTTCTAGCAGGAAAGCAAAATGCAAAGCTGGATAAAGGTTGTAAGGAAAAGTGTTTTAGAAGCTGGCTTTGTCATAAATATTTTTTTCCCTTGAATTTTCAGTTTCTATTTTGAATTAATTCCCCTCAATATTTGAGTAGAGAGATGACTCTCTTAGGTTTTACACACCTTCCATTCGGAAATGGGTGAACTCTGACCTTGTTCCCATCTAACTACTGCTGTTTCCCAGAGGTGCCATGAATCTCCTTGCTTGCTTGTGACACTTTCATCTCCTGGGTTTAAAATAGCCTCTGGACTCAAAAATAATATGAACCCAAACATGGGCTCCCTAGTAATCACAGTTAAAAGCAAGATGGACTGCAGACCTATAGAATGATAAAGCAGGTGTAAAACTGTGTTTGTGAAAGACCATGAGGCTGAATTGACATAATACAATGTCAACAAGTAAAGAAATATATTGACAGAGGAATTTATGGGCAGCCATTTCCTGGGCTTCAGCACTGAGTGAGATCTGAAAAGAAGTTTTGATGGATGAGTATTTATGACAAAGCCAGCTTCTAAAACACTTTTCCTTACAACCTTTATCCAGCTTTGCATTTTGCTTTCCTGCTAGAACATTCAAAATTTAGAGCTTAAGTCAATTCAAACATAATAAACATAGAACATACAGTCTCTGTGACATGTTGATTTCCCCTCTCGATCTCAGGCTTCCATTACCAAAGAAGGAAAGCAGACTTGGCCAGGAATAGCAATCCACACATTGTTGTTGGTAAAAATCCTTTCACAAAGAAAGACTTATATAAACCTTCCCAGAGATAAGAGTTAGTTTCTAATCCAGTTGGTACAAAGATCAGTCCCATCAAATCAACAAACATTTACTTTTTGTTGTTGTTCAGTCGTGTATGACTCTTTGTGACCCCATTTGTAGTTTTCTTGGCAAAGATACTGGAGTGGTTTGCCATTTCCTTCTCCAACTCATTTTACAGTTGAGGAGCTGAGGCTTTAAGTGACTTGCCCAGGGTCGCACAGCTAGTAAGTTTCAGTCAGATCAGATTTGAACTCTTCCTGACTCCAGGCCTGGTAAAGTTCATGTCTTGGTTCTCCCAAATGTAGGTTAAAAAAAAGTTTCCATTTCTATTTTTGTACTTAAACTATAATAGAAGCATCAGGTATGGAACAGCACTCACGTCATCTAATAAAAAATATTTTAAAAAAAACTACAAAGGACCTCCCTAGATCCCATGAACTGATACAAAAATTAAAAGGTCACTTAAATAACTCTACTCAAAAGGAACTAGGAGGCCCAGTGGATAGAAAGACAGACCTGGAGTCAGGAAGACTCATTTCCCTGAGTTTGAATATGCCTCAGGTTTCCTGAGTTTGAATCTGCCTCAGACAGTCATTAGCAAGTTACTTAACTCTTGTTTACTTCAGTTTCCTCATCTGTAAAATGAGCTGGAAAAGATGATAGCAAACTACTCCAGTATCCTTGCCAAGAAAACCCCAAATGGGGTCATAAAGAGTCAGATACCACTGAAAATGACTAAACAGCAACAAAAAAAAACCCTGCCCAAAGGAATTGAACTTGGGGTTGCTATAAGGGCAACATCCTAATATTCTGGTGAAGCCTTTTTTTTTCATGGCACCATACACAGAGCTTTCCATACTCATAGTTCCACTCTGTGGTTTAGGGTGAACCTATTACGAAAGGGAGTTGATAGACAAGCAATCTCCTTTTTTTGGACCTACTCTAGCTGAATAACTCACTAACTTTGCTTTCTAAGTATATGATTGTCTTTTTCCAAGGAGCACATGGCTTTAGGAAACCTTTTCTCTTTGGAAGATCCAGTGCCCAAACCCTTGAATTCAAGAACTCTTGAACCGAGGTTTTATCCATGAGGCAATTACTAAGCTGTGACTCCCCTCTCGGGCTACTTGGACAAGTACATATTTGTTTCTTCTATGGGATTCTACAGGAAATCTCTCACTATCATCTGTTAAAGTAGGAAAAGTCTGTTCTCAGGAGCTCTCCACTCAGACCTCATGCAAGTATACATCTTCCATGGACATGTACTACTGCTACCAACTGCTCCTTGGGATGGGAATGGAAGTGGGGGGAGGGAGAAATTTCCTTTTGCCATCCCTCCCCCCTCTTCCTGGCAAAGACCAAAGAAGAAAAGACAAAGACAAGTCTTGAAGAGAGCAAAAGAAAACAATCAGGTTATTTTTGTGGACTATGGACAAGGGTGGCTAATTTTCATTCAGTCAATCATCAGGAAGCAACTCCAGTTTCTGAAACCCAATAAGTATGGTACTAGTAGGCAAGCTCATATTCCATGAGGAGGTACCCCTTATATGTGAAGGGTTACACACTTGTAATTTCATCAGGTTTATCAGGGGAACTCCTCAAATTGTTAATTGACTCCTGTGATCACCACTTCCTCCCTTTCACATATTTATTAGATATGTAAAAGGCACAAAAGCACCCCAAACTCCATAATGGTGTGATCCCTGTATTCTAAGAGCCTACAGTCTAATCTTCATGTACCAAAGAAAGATAAATTGACTGTTATGAGACAGCAAATATATCCAGTGTGTAGTCTAGGTAGCAAATACTCTGGATTCCCATGAAAGGAATTGATAGGCTAAGGAAAATATTCTTTTAAAAATATGCCTATGATTTCATTGGTATAGACAATTTAGATTGATAGATATCATAGATTTAGAGTTAGAAGAGACTTGGATGTCTTAATTACAGATTGAGGAAATGAGGGCTTAGAGAGATTACATGCATTTGCTTGAGGAAGCAAGTAGCAGAGCTGGGATTTGAACCCAAGTCTTCTGACTTAGTCAATAGTCAATAAACATTTATCAAGTGACTACTATGTGCCAGATATGTGGGCAGCTACATGTTGCAGTGGATGGAGTGTTGGGCCAGGAGTCAGGAAGACTTGAGTTTAACTCTTACCTCTTTCACTTACTAGCTAAATGATCCTGGGCAAGTCACTTAACCTTGTTTGCCTCAGTTTCTTCACCCATGAAATAAGCTAGGAAATGGCAAACCATTCCAGTATCTTTGCCAAGAAAATTCCAGAAAAGGGATTAAAAGAGTTGGACATGACTGAAAAAAGTCTGAACAGCAGAAACTATGTGCCAGGCCTTGTACTAAGCCCTGGGGATACAAATAAGAAAAATATAGACACTTCCTGCCCCTAAGGAGTAACTCCAAAAGGAAGCTTGAGGTGGGTGTGTTGAAGGATACGGGAATGGGAGGCCATGATATTCATCAAGTCAAAACTAACCTAATTAGATAGGGACGGTGGGGAGAAGGTGCGAAATTCTTAGTCAGAAGGGAGGCTTTGGGAGTTTTTTGCTCAAGCCCTTTAGTCCTCAGGGAGAGGCAACAGAGGGTAACTGAGGAGAAGGAAGTACCAGAACTCAATCAGTTTCCATGATGATGAAATTTCTGGTGATGAATTTATCCCAGAGTAACCAAAGCGAAATGATTCACTACTCCTTCTTTGTTGTTGTTGCTGTTGAGTTGTTTTTCAGTCTTATCTGACTCTTTGTGACCCCATTTGGGGTTTTCTTGGCAAAGATACTGGAGTGGTTTGCTGTTTCCTTCTCCAGCTCATATTACAGATGAGGAAACTGAGGCACACAGGGTGAAATTGCCCAGGGTCCCACAACTAGTAAGTGTCTGAGGCCAGATTTGAACTCGTGAAGATGACTCTTCCTGACTCTAATTACGGTGCTACCTAGGTGCCCTACTCTTTCTACTAAAATGAAAATTCCTTTAATCATTGAAAATTGGCAACTATTCTAGAAGTCACAGTCTTAGAGAGTTATGATGTGTACTGAGAGGTTAAATAATTTGCTTATTCTCCAGATCTTAGCTCTCAGGCCTCAGGAAGGCATATATCTACCACTGCCACATATTGCCTTTTTGTTTCAAAGGCTGGATCATGAACCCATATCTTCCTGACTCAGATGCCAGCTCTCCATCCAATAAGTCACTTTTTCTTCTTATCTATTGTCTTAAGCAGAGGAGGAACTTTCTAAAGTCCCACTTGCTATATAGCCTAATTTAATTTACTATATATACTTGAAAATAATTGAAACTGAATTTTAACAAAATTGAATGCACAAGCTTTTTCTCTCAACCAGATTAGTCTTTCACAGTTAGTCTATCACAAGCAGCTCAGCTTCAAGGACTGGGGGCCCAAAGCTGAATGATGGATACAAATGGAAATCCTGGGGAATCAGGAGAGGGCAGGAGTTTTAATCTCTGACCTGTCACTCATTAGTTGTTTGACTCTGGAAATGTCTCTTATTCTCTTTTGGCCTTAGTTTCCCACTCTGTAAAATGGCAGTAATACCTGTAGTATTTCCCTCTAAGGGTTATTTATGAAGATCAATATATAAAGAGTTTTGCAACCCTTTAAGTGCCTTATAAATATCACAACATCTGGGTGAGGCTTCTAAAACTCCTGGGAATGATACATGTTCCTTCCACTTGTGGTTTTCAGCCTGCTTTGTCCCTGTGACCTCAGTTCCTGCTCCTGCTCCCACCCTCATATACCTGCTCTGCCCCTTATAACTTCATAACAAGACAAGACAACCATGCATTTTCAAACATATTCCTCCCCATTTCTCTGCTGCTGATTTCTTATAACAAGGAATGAAAAAGAAAGAGAAAAAATGTAGTCCAACAAACTAAACAGGACAGAAGCAAAGTCTGACAGTATAAACAATGTTCTATCCTTACAGGCCTTCTGCAAAAAAAAAAAAAAAATGGGAGTAGGCATAGTCTCATCTCTTCTTTCAGTACATTCTCAATCATTATAATTAAACAACATTTAGTCTCGGGTTTTTTTTTGTTGTTGTTGTTGTTGTTGCTGTGATTGTTTTATTCTACTTACATTGGTTTTTGTTTTTTTATTTTTCTTTGCTTTTTGGAGGGCAATTGGGGTTAAGTGACTTGCCCAAGGTCACATGGCTAGTTTTTGTGTTAAGTGTCTGAGGTCAGATTTGAAGTCAAGTCCTCCTGACTCCAAGGCCAGTGATCCATTCATTGCGCCACCTAGCTGCCCCTGTTGGTTTTTGTTTTGTTTCATTTTTTTGGAGGGGGAAGGCAGGGCAATTAGGGCTAAGTAACTTGCCCAAGGTCACACAGCTAGTAAGTGTCAACAGTCTGAGCTCATATTTGAACTCAGGTCCTTTTGACTCCAGGGCTGATGCTTTATTCACTGTACCACCTAGCTGCCCCCGCCACTTACATTGTTGAAGGCAGTATGTAGTCCCACCTCCCCTTCTGTTAACTTCACTTTGTATCAATTCATATTTATTCTTATACTTCTTGGTATTTTCTATATTCATTGTTTCTTAAGGCACAGTCTAATTCTATTACATGCACATACTACAATTTTTTCTAGCTCTTCCTCTTTGGGGAAATCTACTTTGTTTATAGAAAAAGGGATGAAATAATTTTTCCCACATGGGATCTTTATTTCTATCTTTGAGCTCCCTGAGGAGATCTAGAAACAGAATCTCTGAGTCAAAGGGTACGGATGTTTTAATTTTCTTACTGTTATTCCAAACTGCTTTCTAGAATGGTTGGGTCATTAGAGCTCCACCATCAATGAA
The DNA here is from genome assembly GCF_028583685.1 of Petaurus breviceps papuanus. Lineage (NCBI taxonomy): Eukaryota > Metazoa > Chordata > Mammalia > Diprotodontia > Petauridae > Petaurus > Petaurus breviceps. The sequence continues at coordinate 22,233,430 of NW_027185764.1, forward strand.
TTTACTATTAATGTTTTTCCACAGGCTTCCAGGCACTGTTCACTTCAGGATGGATTATTTCCAATCTGCTGGTCTTAGAATCTCAGTGGTCAGCTTATCTAGGGGATCTGACCCTGGGAAACTTGAATTTCACTACCCAAACTCATGTTAGACTACTTTGTTCCAAAAGGCTAATTTAATAATTTAAAATGAGAATTACAACTGCCAGGTGCCCTAACATTCATGTTAGTTGGTTAGTAACTACTGTTCCCAGAAGAAGAATCTATTTAGGAAAGCAAACTAAGGCCAGAAAAGTGCTTAGTAAGTGCATGGAACCATCTGGAGAAAGATCATATATTTGCAGCTGGAAAGGTCCTTAGAGACCAATTAATTCTAACCCATTCTTTTTACAAATGAGGAAACTGAGGCTGAGTGAGGTTAAGTGATTTGCCCAGGATTATATGACTGGCAAATTATTGTCATCATCTGTGAGTCTGAGTCATAGATTGTAACCTATACCAAAGTTTTCTTTCCTAGCCACAACTTTTCACTCCCTCATAGCCACCTATGTCAGTGTTCTCCCTTCCAGGACCTTATACAACTCTGCCCTCCAATTCCGTTGTCCCAGGACTTTTCTGGATGATTACATAGAACTTTTCCTTCAAGCAGTCTACGATCCAGCTAACTGGACTACTTGCTGTTCCCTGTATGTAGCATTCCACCTGTCAGTCCCATGCTTTGCACAGGCTGTCCTCTATGCTGAGGATGCTGATTACTGTTACCTCCTCTTCTTCTTGTGTTGTTGCTGTTCTTTGTTCTTGGAGAAGACCAATGACATCTCAAAGGTGACATCTTCACTTGCACATCAACTGGATTTAAGTGAAGCAGAGTCAGCCTCATTCTTTCCTCTGGTGTCATTGAAGAAGTCCCGTGGCTAAACAAAGGTCAAGATGAATAACAATGGTGCTGGATGCAGTGGTTGACCTTGACTTTTCTAAATTAGGGTCTTTGCCAAGTCTCAGTTGGATGAGGCCACACCCATTCAATGATTTGTGACTAGGTGAGGATTGAGACAAAAGAAGACTCAATTTACCATCACAAAGATAATGTGAGTCCCCTTGGAACTTTTAGAGGAACTCCCTTTAAGGCTTAACTTAGTACCAAAGACTTTCTTCTCCGGGTTGCCAGTTCTCTTCCTATACTGCACCCCCACCCCAAATGCTATTACTATTACTATGTTTTGTTTTTGTTTTGATATCTATCTTGCATTTACTTAGCTCTGAACCAGTTTTGTCCTCTAGGTAAAATTTAAATCCCTGGAGGACTACCTCATTTTTATAGTTTTTTTAAATAGTTATTTTATATATATATATATATATATATATATATATATTTATCCCCATTTTATAGAGTGGGAAACTAAGGCTAAGAGAAATGAAGAGACATGTCCAGGTTCAAACCACTAATGAGTGATAGGTCAGAGATTAAAACTCCTGCCTTCTCCTGATTCCCTAGGATTTCCATTTGTATCAATCATTCAGGGCACACACCAGATTCTTGATAGAAGTTTGTTGATTGATTATCATTATCATTATCATTGCTTCTGTTGTGATCTAGGGGTGCTGGGAGCCCTGAAATTCAAGGGCAGAAAGTGTGGGTTCTGTCTCAAAAGAATTTACCTGGAACCTTTTCTCAGAGACAAGGTCTATTGTTTCACCAATAGAAGCAGGTGGGACTTTTAAAAACCAGTGCATTTGATAAATGAGACTGACCTCTTTTATAAGGGAAAAAAGATTTTTGTGGGGGGAGATTTGAATGGAATCTAGGAGGAGTCAATAGGCTGGGGTGTCTCAGAGGTAACAGAGAAGGGGCCTAGATGGAATTAAGGGTGGGAAATGGCCTGAACTGATCTGGAGGTAACAGACTGTGTAGGACTGGGTTAGCTGAGTTTGGGGAGTGCCTCAGGCAAACCAGAGACTTGGTTCAGAGGCTTTGGGGTCCTTTCAGGGGTCCAGCACGAATCCCATCCCCATCACTACCATCACTGTTGTTATCATAATAGATAATGGATATCATCATCAATCGTCATCATGGCCATCATTCTATTTCCTACATTGTACAGCATTTTGTTACAGAGTGCTTCCCTCCTGAGAGGACTTGTATGAACTGATACAGAAGAAGGGAGCAGAACTGGAAGAAAAATTTACACAGGGACTATAATAACATAAAAGAAAAAGACTTTGCAAGCCTTATGAACTCCAATGCAATGACCACACATGACTTTAGGCGACTGATGATGACATATGATTCCCATACCTTGACAGAAAGGTGATGGACCAGAGAAGTAGGATGAAACATACGTTTTTGGGCATAATCAATGTGTAGATTTGTTTGACTTGACTGCTCATTGGTTGCAAGGAAAATTTCTACATTTTGAGGGTAGGTTGGACAGGGAGAGAATTCGTAGAGAGGGGGAGGGTAATGATAGTGATTTAAAAACAAAAAGAATAAGAGTCTTAATGAAACATTTATAAAAGTGCACAGAATAGAACAGTAGAAGATTCAGCAGGAGACACAGACAAGCAGGACAACTCTGGAACTAATGTGCTGAATATTTAATATAGTTAAAAAAAAACCCAACTGTATGTAATGGTGTTTGGCAGATAAGACACAGGAGGTGCTGACAGGTTCATTGTTCATCTGATCGGACAGGTAGACACCTTCAGAAGGGTTAATAAACAACTTTGTTCTAGTCTAGTCTTTTCAGATGGTTGCTGGGAGAACCAGCTCCTTCAGCGTTCCCTAATCACTCTTCTTGCAGGGGCTGGTGAGAAGGGAGAGGGGAGCAACTACCTACCCCTATGCCTCCATGGGATCAGTAGAGACAGGCACACTTGTGCAGTCTCCTAAATCCTCTCAAGTCTCAATAGGGGCCAGCTGAGGCACACACAGATTCCCCTATGTGTTCCCTGTGGTTTTCCCCCATAGGCTCACTATGGTTTCCCTACTAACCAGTGCCCACCTGCTTTATAGGGCAACAGACAAAGAAGGCATCTTGCCAACATTAAGCTCACAGATTAACTTTAGCAATATCATCATGTACAAGCATAGTAAATATTACATTATATTACCCCCTATCCCATGCCGCAAACCTCAGTAGGACTACCTGTCACTATGATTCTGGGAACTACTATCTCAAATCCTTGGAACTATTCTGGAAGTTATTATCAAACACCTGGAAACTAGACATTCCCCTGGCCGTGGATCCTGAGAAACTAACTCTAAGAAGGATAACAAAAACCTCTTTACATACAAATGTAGTCATGATTTCATGTATAATATTCCTTTTCTGTTCGTCTCTGTATATGGAAATGCTCATATTCATTAGGGTTTGTTGAGATCAGGATAACAAAAAACTAAGCACTTATTAAGTGAAAAAAAAAAAAACAAACCAAAACCAAAACCCAAAGTGCTTTAATATCTTTGATTTGATCCTCGGAAGAAAAGCAGGGATTATTTTTAACATTTTATAAACAAGGGAATTGTTTTGGGTGGCACAGGGCAATGATTTATATGGGAACCTGGGGCATTAAGGAAGGGCAAGCACCTCTGTGTCTGATTCCTGCTTCATGAGATCCCTATTGGTCCACTTTCTACCTGGGGAAAAGAACTAGACCAGGAATCAAAAGGAATCTGGGTTGGAATGCTGCCTTCAACAGTTACAAGCTGCGAGACTATGGTCTGACTCTCAGCCTCAGCTTCCTTGTTTGTAAATAATCCTGGCAGACCCTTCATTGTAGGATTCTTGTGAGGATTAAAAGAAATAATATAGAGAAGATATTTTGACACTACTCTCTCCTCTCCCCCTTCATTTTATGAAGGAGGAAATGGTGACTTCAAGGGACCTGCCTAGAGCAAGATTTCGTAACCCTTTTTGTGTCTTGAGCCCCTTTGTCAATATGGTAAAGCCTATGGATGGAATCCTTCTTGGAATAATATTAAGTGTATGAAACAAGATATATAGGACTGCGAAGGAAATCAACTATATTGAAATAAAGGTGTAGCTGTTTTTTTCCCCCATCCAAGCTCATAGGCCTCATGAAATCTATCCACGGATCCCAGGTTTTTGTTATTCAGTTGTTTCCGTTCTGTCCAACTCTCCTTGGCAAAGATACTGGAGTGATTTGCCATTTCCTTCTCCAATTCTTTTTACAGATGAGGAACTGAAGCAAACAAGGTTAAGTGACTTGTCCAGGGTCACAAAGCTAGTAAGTATCTGAGAGCTGACTTGAACTCAGGAAGATAAGTCTTCCTGATTCCGGGCCTAGCACTCTATCCATTATGCCACCTAGCTGTCTAGGTATTGGGTTAAGAATCTCTACTGTAGAGCTAGTAAGTACAAGATGTGGGATCTGAACCCAGATCTGAGGATTCCCAAACATAATGTTCCTTCCCTTTTATCACATTTATAAGTTCTCTTCAATTTTATGACAGACCCAAAATAAGAAACCCTAACAATATTGCTTAATATTTCTGGAGTACTTGGGCCGGCTAGGTGGCACAGTGAATAGGGCACTGGCCCTGGAGTCGGGAGGACCTGAGTTCAAATCTGGCCTCAGACACTTAACACAAAAAACTAGCTGTGTGACCTTGGGCAAGTCACTTAACCCCAATTGCCCTACATTCCCCCCTCCAAAAAGCAAAAAGCAAAAAAAAAAAATCTAATATTTATGGAGTATTTTCTAACTTTCCAGAGTACTTTTACATTCTTGTCATCATTTAATCCTCAAAACAACCCTGCATGAGACTGACCGTTATTATCCCAGTTTTGCAAATAAGGAAAGTGAGGCTAAGGGAAAATTAAGTGACTAACTCATAGTCACACACAAGGTCAGCTTTCTATTACATTTTTTGATTCAATTGCCTTGGCAATGAATTATTTTTTTTCTCTAGTGGCCATCTTAAATATGGATCCTCAGGAACTGATCTACTGTCCTCCACCCTCCAACTTTTCTCCAGACCCAGAAAGATTTACTTGTTTGTTTTTTTAGTTCTGGTTCAAGGGCACTGTTTGCTGACCCTCGAGGGAGGTGGAGAAGGGACAGGAAAGCCTTCAGGGAAAACTCATTAAGAAGGTCACTGTTCAGACTGGGCCTTGGAAAGGAAGTGCCGGCAGCGAAATGCCCAGTCCCATTTCTTTCCCTGGCACAAGCAGGTGTCAGAATCTGTCACGCTCACCTATTTCTCATTTTATGCTATGTACTCCAAGGACTGACCAAAACACAGTTTCAGTAGAATGAGATTGGTGTCAGGAAAGGACACACACAGATGCCATACAAAGGCAAACACTAGAATAGATTTTATCTTTAGGGCAGCTTTCCACAACAATCCAGCCTGGGGCTCCCTTAGGCCATCTTTCTAGTTGGCAAAGTGGAGAGAAGAGTGGAAGTAATTCTACTATCCTGAGTCTAGGATTAGAGAACTAGAAAAAGAGAGAGAGAGTTTGGGGCCTAAATACTGCTTTATATACTAAAACCCTAATTGACTAGGACCCAATTAACTACAAACCTGAATTAACTAAAATGGAGTGGTTTGCACTGTTAGAAGAAAGAAAGAAAAAGAAAACAAGTTAATTTCCTTATTTTAAAATGCAGTTTGCAGAGTATGTCCTAGGGACAATGCACATTCATTCTAAATTCATTCTCTCTCCGATTTCTCCAGCTGTGGATTATTTTGGGGATGGTGAGACCTTTGACATTTCCCATAGCTGGCCCAAGCTAAGGCTACCCTCCTATCCCTGAGCCCCCAGGCATTTTCCAATCCAACATAATCCATTTTCTGCCTCTTTGACTCACTACCTGTGTATACTTGGTCATGTGACTTAACTTCCTTGGACTTTAGTGTCCTCATCTGTAAAATGAGTCCATTGGACTAGAAGACTTCTGAGGTCCCTCTGGCTTTGGAACTACAATCCTATGAACACATTGTTACCATTTTACTGGACACTGAGAATTTCTATTTGGAAAGGTGACACTGGTATATGATGAAATTGCCAAATAAATTATCTTTTAGCAAAGAAAGACCCAACTACTGACAAATTGTGGATTTACTGTGGGAGAAAAGCAAATTAATATTTTACCAAGATTTTCAACAGTTCAGGTTCAAAAAAAAGCAGAGTTTGGGAGAGCCTTGGCATAACCAGGAAATTCAATTAATGAAAGTATCACAGGTTTCCCCAAGATTCTGATTAGCAACAGCGATCATTTATAGAGAACTTTGAGGTTTGCAAAGCTCAGTTATCTTATTTGATCCTTACAACAATCCTGGGAGGTAGGTGCTATTATAATCTTCATTTTACAGATGAGGAAACTGAGACTGAGAGATGTTAAGTACCTTGCCCAGGGTCACACCCCTAGTAAGTGTCTGAGAAAGGATTTGAATTCAGGTCTTTCTGACTCCAATTCCAATATTCTATCCACTATACTGTCAGATTTTGAGTATAATCCTACCGTTAAAGACACTGCATCTCTGTTGAATAATAGCTAACATTTTTGTAGCACTTTAAGGTTTACAAAATGCTTTATTAATATTTCATTTGACTCTCACAATAACACTAGAAGGAAAGTACTACTATTATCATTATTTTACAGATGAGGAAACTGAGGATAAATGGCCTGCCCAGGGTCACACTTCCAGTAAGAACCTGAGGCAGGATTTGAACTCAGGGCTTCCTAACTTCAAGTCTAGTACTCACCACTAACCTTTCTACTTAAGATTATCAATACTCTACTCTTAAATATTCTACTGTACCAAGTGCTGGATTTAGAATGAGAGGATCTCAATTCAAACTGAGAGCTATCTCTATCTGTGTTACCTTGGACATGTCACTAACTCTTTGAGTCTCAGTCCAAAAAACCCATTCTTTGTGTCATACAAATATTTGTTTTTATGTTAAATTAAGTTGCACGTGGAACATTCTAAGTTCCATGGTAGACAAGAAGACACAAAACATCTTTTTCAAATGCAAAAGGGTCTAGTTTTCTATGTATGAATACCTCATTTGGTCTTGGCTTCTCAGCTATTTTCAGTAAGACACAAATTTAGAATTGTTTTGCTAGTACAGGGGAGGAGGATAGATATTTGCTGAGTCATTTACAATCTCTTATTCAACCTGTTCTGGTAACTAACTAGTGGAGTATATTTTTTAGTTAGTGGTTGTGGATAGAAACATCGTTTTTGGCCATAAAACAGAGCACAACTATGCTGGGCTTTACTTATTTTTGAGCCTGTGATCTTCATTACCCATGTTCCAATGAGCTCAAAGAAGTAAGGAAGGCCCTCGATATCTGGGGAAAAGGCTGATAAGTGCCACTGGGAGTTAAAGATCATGAATATCCCCACCATTCATGAGATCAGTTGCAGATGGTTTGTAAAAGCATCCTAAGGCTCTTCCTTAAGGTTTTCTTAGGAAGTCTCAAACAGTCACATGGACCTCTGATGCTATAGTCTTAGCTGTCCCCTCCAACGACACAGTTCACACCCATGTACCCTCATCTATTGTTCGTAATTCTTGTCCATGTCTTCCCATAAATTCACCACTGGAGGGATCCACCCAATCTGCCAGGGGCCTTTCTCACTTTCTCCTGATGTCATAGAAGCCACAATCCCAATGGAGCCATTTGACTGTCTACCTATCATTCTTTGCTCTCACCATGTGATCAGCCCATTTTCTTTTTCACACACACACACACACACACACACACACACACACACACTCTTCCTGGGTGACATTCTTTACTCCTGATCTTTGAGGTTCCTTATGTACTATATGATATAGCCTATTCACAAACACCATGCAAGATCTTTGTATGATCCTCAGTGTGATGACTTATTTTTAGTTCCTTGAACATCATGCCTCATAGACATAAACAACATTGGTATATAAAGATCCCTTATATCTGAGAGAAGTATGGGGTCATTCAAGGAACTTCATGATTTCCCAAAGGGTATCCCACTTGTTCTCCTCTTATTTATTTCTGGGACCAATTGGTTGTTCATTTGCACTGTACCGATGGACAAACTCTATTCATTGTCTACCTAACTGTCTATGAACAATCTGGGAAATTGGTATTCTTCATCCAAATTGGTGGTCAGTCCAAATTCTTTTGAGTATTGACATATCGCCTGCATAAGTCTTTCTGATTATTCAGGGCTTAATACACTGTCATCCATAAATGATCACTTGGAAATACAACCATCCACAGACAATCTCTCTTCAACTTATTCTCAATGTTGGGCCTCTTCTACCACAGTAGAAAACACTTTTTTTTTTGCTTTTTGGAGGGGGAAGGTAGGGCATTTGGGGTTAAGTGACTTGCCCAAGATCACACGGCTAGTTTTGTGTTAAGTGTCTGAGGTCAGATTTGAACTTAGGTCTTCTTGACTCCAGGGCCAGTGCTCTATACCCTGCACCACCTAGCTGCCCCTAGAAAACACTTTTGATGAGCACAGCTCTTCCTTTTCATTCTTTGCCTAATATTGATGACCAGAGGATCATTAAATGAGCTTATTTCTATTGTTACATATTTCAAAGAATTTTGATATATGGATGGGAGATAGCTTGTTGGAAGAGAGACCTTAAAACTTCATTTTTCTCAACTAAGCCAAGTCTTTTGCCATTGTTGTTGTTTTTAAGTCATATGCAAACAATAAGTACACTGGGGTTTTATATTCTCTACATCTTTTATTCAACTATCTGATAGTACTGATGTGGTCTATTATTGAATACCACTTCTGAAAACTTGCTTATTCCTTACCAATGGCCTGATTGAGAATATTCTTGATGCACATATAGATGATTATATGTTGTTGACACATAGGTCAATAGTTGTTGATTACGTTGGTTACTTTTATTTAATATTTATAAACAGATTTTTCCCCCACTTCTTTGGCATCTTCCCTTCTTTTAGATGTCTTGCAAATTTGTCCCTCAATGCCCTTACAATCCTGCTGCTTTTAGGACAGGTCTCAATATAAACTTAGTGTGATCTACCTACATTCTCCATCTTTGTTCTCCTTAGTATCAGATCTACTTCCTCTATAAGCATATCTAGGATTGTGATGTTACAATTGTGATGAGGTTGCTCTACCGTTCTGGATTATTAAAAAAAAAATCTTGCTATAATAATCTTTGCAGTTCTTTTCTATTTTTTTTTTTGCTTTTGTCTTTCTTCCATTTTTGTTCTTCAATGTCCTTAGGATGACTTTGCCTAGTTGAACCTCTCAGCAAGCTTTCTTCTTCTTCTTCTTTTTTTTTTTTTTTTGCTTTTTGGATGGGGGAGGGCAGGGCAATTGGGGTTAAGTGACTTGCCCATGGTCACACAGCTAATAAGTGTTAAGTGTCTGAGGCTGGATTTGAACTCAGGTCCTTCTCACTACAGGACCAGTGCTCTACTCACTGTGCCACCTAGCAGCCCCAACAAGCTTTCTTTAAACTGGTTTTGTTTTCCACTGTTACTGTTTTATGAAGCCAAATTTCTCATAATCTTTCTCCATAAAATTTTACAAAGTAATTTATATTTTTTATTTTTCAATTTTTATTTAGTATTTTATTTTCCCCCAGTTACATGTAAAAACATGTAATTGTTAAAAATGAATTGTTAAAATTTTGAGTTCCAAATTCTCTCCCTTCCTCCGCCCTCATTGAGAAGGCAAGAAATTCTATATAGGTTATACATGCATAGTCATGCAAAACACTTTCATAATAGTCATGTTCTGAAAGACTAACTATATTTCCCTCTATCCTATCCCCCCCATCCATTTATTCTATTCTCTCTCCTTTAACCCTCTCCTTTATCAAAAGTGTTTTGCTTCTGACTACCCTTCCCCCAATCTGCCCTCCCTTATTCTCTTCCCCCTACTTTCCTATAGAGCAAGTTAGATTTCTATACCTATTTGAATGTTTGTGTTATTCCATCTTTCAATTCTGATGAGAGTAAGGTTCACTCATTCCCTCTCACCTCCCTTCCCTACCCTCTTCTGTAAAAGTTTTTTCTTGCTTCTTTTATGTGAGATAATTTACCACATCCTACCTCTCCCTTTCTCTTTTCTCCTAGTACATTCCTCTCTCACTCCTTAATTTTGTTTTTCAGAATCATCCCTTCATATTCATCTCACACCTGTGCCATCTGTCCAATTATCCTAATAATGAGAAAGGTAGTATGAGTTATAAATATCATCTTTCTATGTAGGAATGTAAAAAAGTTCAACTTTAATAAGTCCCTTATGATTTCTTGTTCTTGTTTAACTTTTCATGTTTCTCTTGAGTCTTGAATTTGAAAGTCAAGTTTTCTATTAAGCTCTGATCTTTTCTCAAGTATACATGAAATTCCTCTATCTCACTGAATGTGCATTTTCCCCCCTGATGGGGTATACTCAGTTTCACTGGGTAGGTGATTCTTGGTTGTAGCCCTAGTTCTTATGCCCTCTGGAATATCATATTCCAAGTCCTCTGATCCTTTAATGTAGAAGCTACTAAATCTTGTGTTATCCTGATTATGGTTCCACCATACTTGAATTGTTTCTGCTTGCAATATATTCTCCTTGACCTGGGAATTCTGGAATTTGGCTATAATATTTCAGGCAGTTTTCATTTTGGGATCTTGTTCAGGAGGTGATAAGTGAATTCTTTCAATTTCTAGTTTACCCTCTGGTCCTAGAATATAAGGGCAGTTCATGTCTAGGCTTTTTTTTTTTTATCATGGCTTTCACGTAGTACAATAATTTTAAAATTATCTCTCCTGAATCTATTTTCCAGGTCAATTGTTTTACCAATGAGATATTTCACATTGTCATCTATTTTTTCATTCTTTTGGTTTTGTTTTATGATTTCTTGATTTTTCATAGTCATTAGCTTCCATGTGCTGCATTCTCATTTTTAAGTAATTGTTTTCTTCAGTGACCTTTTGGATCTCCTCTTCCATTTGGCCATATCTGCTTTCTAAGGCATTCTTCTCATTGGCTTTTTGGACCTCTCTTGCTATTTGGTCTACTCAATTTTTTAAAGTGTTCTTTTCTTTTCTATTTTTTTTTGGAGGGGGGAAGGCAGGGCAATTGGGGTTAAGTGACTTGCCCATGGTCACGTGGCTGGTAAGTGTTAAGTGTCTGAGGCTGGATTTGAACTCAGGTCCTTTATGACTCCAGAGCCAGTGCTCTATTCACTGTGCCACCTATCCACTCCAAGGTGTTAATTTCTTCAGTATTTTTTTGTGTCTCCCTTAACAAGCTATTGACTTGATTTTGATGATTTTCTTGTAACACTCATTTCTTTTCCCAGTTTTTCTTCTACTTCTCTTATTTGATTTTCAAAATCCTTTTTGAGCTCTTCCATGAGCTTAAGACCAATTCATATTTTTGTTGGAGGCTTTGGATATAGGAGCTTTGACTTTTGTTTTCTTCTTCTGAGTATGTGTTTTGATCTTTCTTTTCACCAAAGTAAGTTTCTATAGTTTGAGTTTTTTCATTGTTTCCTCATTTTCCCAGTCTATTATTTGATTTTTTTTTTTAAAGCAATCAGGGTTAAGTAACTTGCTCAAGGTTACACGGCCAGTTATTTCTGGGTGTGGTGCTGAGTATCTGAGCCCGGATTTGATCCAGGTCATCCCGACACTGGAGCCGGTGCTCTTACTCGCTGAGCCACCTGGCCGCCCCTAAGCAATTGGGGTTAAGTAACTTGCTCAAGGTTACACGGCCAGGTGTTTCTGGGTGGGTGCTAAGTGTCTGAGCCCGGGATTTGATCTCCAGGTCTTCTCAACACTGGAGCCGGTGCTCTTACTCGCTGTGCTACCTGGCCGCCCCGTATTATTTGATTTTTTAACTCTTTGTTAAGGTAGGACTCTGCTTCCACTGTGGAGGGTACACTGTTCCATGCTTTAGGGGTTTTGTGCAGCTGTTTTCAGAGATACTTCTAGGGACTGGTAAGTTTTTAGTTCTTCCAAGGTGGTATGGTATAAGGGAGAGATGTTTACTCCTCTCCTGGCCTGTGATCTGGTCTGTGAGTGACCACAAGCACTCTTTTCTTCCCTGGAATTGTTAGGAGGGTCCCCTCCCTAAGCTCTTCAATACTAGTTCTCCTTCTCACCCCACGACTGCCACCCAGGATTGCAACCCAGATCCAAGTATGGGCAAAGCAACAGAGTCCTGCCTCAGTGCTAGCAAAGAGACCCCTGTCATCTCCTGACCAGTTGTTTGACCCCCTTATCATCTGTGGAATGAGAGCTCCAGAAGCAGTCACTGCTGCTGCTGATTTAGTCACTCCCAAGGCCTGCTCCTGGTTTTCTGGGGCCATGGCCTGCACTGGACTCTGCTTCTTTCTAACCCAGGTCTGTCTGACCTTTCCTACTGACCTTTTAAGTTCTCTTTGGTGTCTGTGGGCTGAAAAACCTGAAAAACTCTCCTGTCTACCTTCCAGATTTTCTTGGGCTAGAAATTTATTTCACTCTGTCTTTTTGTGGGTTCTGTTGCTCTAGAATTTATTTAGAGTCATATTTACAGGTATTTGGAGGGGTTTGGGGGAGAGCTCAGGCAAGTCCCTGCCTTTACTCCGTCACCTTGGCTCTGTCAGAATAATTTATATTCTAAACCAGTGTTACCATTTGTTGCCATCTCCTTTTGCTTGGCAGATAAGTCAAGTATTTGCTGATTAAAATGTCTTGTAAAATTATTTTGGCCTCCTTGTTATATCATTAGGTTTGTGTTGAGTAAAATATTGTGTAAAATGATCATAATCTGTATTTTGCCCTTTCCCCATCTATTAATCATTTTTCATAATCAATAACTTCTGCCAATAGGTCAGGACTGAATTGTTTTAATTGCACATGATCTATTATTCTCATTTTTATTCTCTTTTTGAAATCTGTGAATAAAATTTAATCTTTGCTTTTCCTAAGTAAGAGGTCTGACAGTTGACAGTGACATAGCTGATAGGTGACGTAGACAGTTGATGACTCTCATAGGAATGACTCCAACATTAGTAATGAGAAATGAATAATTTCATTTTTTGTATTGTTATTTATTTGATGCTTACCTTGGTCAGTGACTGTTTTTTTCTTTTCTCAAAGATATTATTCATGATAAATAAGCCTGTTTTCTGTGTAGTCTATAAATCTTGTCTTCTCTTTATCATGATCTGTTTTTTTCCAATATATTTTTCTATATCCCTACCTATTCCCACTTTTGCACTGAAGTTACCAAATATCAAAGTAAACGATGAGTTGGAGGGTCTTTAAAAGTTCTTTATAGAATTTCTCTTCCTCTTCTTCCTCAGCAAAGTGATATTGGCACATTTCCCCCCTAAACAATCAATAAGTCAATCAACATTTATTAAGGACCTAACAAATGGCAATAGAAATGCAAAACAATTCATACTCTCAAGAAACTTATAATCTACCTGGATACAAACATGTATGTATGTGTATATATACATATTGACTGATATATAAATCAATTACTGATAATATTTGCAAATCACTTTCACAAACACTAAAAAACTGTGTAAAGGCTAGCATTTATATGTGTTTGTGTGTGTGTGTGTGTGTGTGTGTGTGTGTGTGTGTGTGTGTGTGT
>NW_027185764.1:22247041-22267859 GCF_028583685.1 Petaurus breviceps papuanus
TGTGTGTGTGTGTGTGTGTGTGTGTGTGTGTGTGTGTGTGTGTGTGTTATGGGGATGGTCTTAATAAGGAGAAGGGCCTCCTCTTTTCTGGTCTAGGCCAGTGATTGCCTCTGAGTAGGGAGCTTCCCTCTAAGGAAACTTATTGATTAAGGTAGACCTAAAACTCCTCTGTAATTTATAGTCCTAGAGACTTGTTTGGGACACTGAGGAGTTAAGTGACTCACCCAAAGTCTTCTAGCAATTATGCTCAAAAGCAGAGTTTGACCTTAGGTTATCCTAAGTCTTGCTTGCTTGTATTTTTGTCCTCAGACCTTAGCATAGTACTTGGCACACTAATTTTTGTTGTTTTTCAGTTAAGGACCTATTTTTGTTGTTTTTCAGTTGTTTCTGGCTCTTTGTGACACCATCTGAGGTTTTCTTGGTAGAGGTACTAGAGTGGTTTGCCATTTCCTTCTCCAGATCATTTTAAAGATAAGGAAACTGAGGCAAACAGGGTTAAGTGACTTGCCCAGGGTAACACAGTTAATACGTATCTGAGACTGGATTTGAACTCACAAAGCTGATTCTTCCTGACTTCAGATTCAGTGCTCTATCCACTGTGTCACTTGTTGTTATGCTTACCCTTTGTTTTCGAAGAGGACCATGGCATCAGGGAAATGATGACATGATGTCACTTAGCTGCCCAATAAATGCTTAAGAAATGTTTAATTGAATCATATCATGTCTTGTCATCCTGACACTGAGACCAATTTTTTGTCTATCAGGCCACTCTATGTCTTAGTTCATTAGCCCAGGATGGCTCTAATAAGGATCTTCCCAAAGTAAAGAACAATACTTGAAAGGATCAATAGGTATCACTATTACTTCCAAGAAAGACTTTAAGTTCTTGACTCCATAACAGCCCAATGAAGGCACTCAACCAGGGGTCAAGGGGCCTGTGTGGTACCTGACCTTGAAACCCAACTGAACTGAAGCTGGCTGTGCCTCCAGATTCTGGTAGACTGAAATCACAGGTGACTGCAAAGGAATCCCAGCTGAGATCCACCCAAGAACAGCCATGGCTTAGATTCAAGAGGACCTGCTTTACAAAACCATAGGAACGGAAGGATGCTTGTCATATTGCCTTGGTTTTTTAATACTACCTGAGAAATATATGGCTATGGAATCTATGGAATTCATAGCTGGTGGCTTTTCAACATCCTCTAGGCAAGTATCCTTACTCTAGAGGTGGCTAGATGGCCCAATAGATAAGAGTATAGGACTTGGAATCAGGTAGATCCGGAATCCTGCTTCCGGCATGTATTTAGGTCTGTGACTCTAAGCCAATTAGTCAATCTCTCTCTGCCTCAGTTTCCTCATCTGTAAAATGGGGGTATTAATAATAGTACTTAATAGGGTTGTTGTGAGGCTCAAATGAGATAACACATATAAAACACTTTGTTCACCTTAAAGCATAGGTAAATGCTATTATCATTGCTTTTCTCCTCCTCTTTTTCTCCTCCTCCTCCTCCTTCTTCTTCTCAGAGGTTAGTCCCCCCCTCCCCAGTTACTTGCAGTACTGGAAACCTAAACACACACACAATATCAACAGAGATAGCTTCACAGAGAAGAAAACACTTGCCCTAGGCTTTAAATTGTAGGTTCAACAGGCAAAGATAGGGAGAGAGGCATTCTAGACTTAGGAAACAGATTAAACAAAGGGACAAAGACATGAGAGTACAGTTCATTATTGGATTGCAAGAAAGGTGGAGAGTATTATAGTCTGGATAGTGTTGTGTGACAAAAAGGAGTAATAAAATTGGAAAGGTAGTGTGGCTCCCACAGAAGAGGACTCTCCTTGAATTCCAGGTAATAAACTTGATCTTTACTTGGGAAATAATAAAATATTGAATATATTTTTTTAGCAGAGTAGTGAATATCAACACATTAGAAAAGTTATCTTAGTAAGGTTACAAAGGACAGATCAGAGAGCAAAGTGTAGAAGTGGAAAGACCTTTAAGGAGAGTAATGCAATAGTCCAGTCAGGTGTCTAGGGACATGTTCAAGGGTTATGGGAAAAAAATCCAGAGAGAAAGGGATGGATGAAAGATATTACAGAAATGGAATTAACAAGATCTGACAACTTATTTGATGTGAGGCATGGGGGAGAAGGAAGAGCCAACCTCAATATCAAGATTATAAATATGGTAGACTAGATGATTTGTGATGGTACTACAGCCAGGAAAAAAAAAAAAAACAAGAATGGAGAGTAGATTTATAAAAACTTAATAAGCTCCATTCTAGACATACTGTTTGAGATTCCAGTGAGGCATGTAGGAAGAAAGGTCTTTTGAGAAGATGTATGTTTAATTCTGGATATAGAATGGGGGCCTTTGGACTTTTGACCTTGTAATAGCAAGCACCCTCACATACCCAGGATGGCTACTAGCATAGGTTCTTTGATCTGCTTTTCTAAAGGAAATCAACTGAAAAAGGGTTAACAATCTTAATTTAATCAAACATATATATCATTCACTTAGTTTAGGGGAAAAAGTCAGCTCCCTGAACTTCAGAAAGTACACATAGAAATTACAAGTGGACAAAAAATTTAGACAGAGAAAATAACACAATTCAACAGACCAACAGACAGACTTCTAGCTGTGTAGTGCCAGTGCAATATTTACAGCACCCACAATCATGATAAATATACTGTGACGATAAATATTCCCACATGGTGCTTGATCACAAAATATAACAAACTCTCCATATAGAGGACAGAAGCAAAGCATTTATTCAGACACTAGAAAACCAAATCCCCAAACCAGTAAGCCAATTCCATCATAGTAGCAAAGAAATTAATAAGCCATAACAACACAGAGAGCCTTTAGCCTTTCCACAAACCAATATAAGATCAATATCTACTCACAAAATTATCTATTTCCTTGCCTGAGCATCCTCTCTGTCCCACTGTCTCTCTGGCTCTGACTCCCAGCTTCCTGTGGGCTCTGCTCCACCCTTCAGGAAACTCCTCCCACCACAGGCTCCATGTGACTGCATTCATTCTATTAGGGGGCAGAATTTATTTTCAAAGCAGGGAAGATCTTCAAACTACCATTACCATTACCAACTGTCTGACCATTACATACATACATAGTTAGTTACCAGAAAGAGAAGCACCAATATCTGGGTTTTCAAAGTGGGGGGGGGGAGGGTCAATGGCTGCCCAGAGTCTCATTTGGCCAAATCACACAACTCTTCCCATAAGTTAGCCCCCAAACAAAACCTCACCTTAGAGTATACGTAGCGTTCTCTACGGTCAGAAAACATCACAACCTTCGTGACCCACTGCCTAATTACAAAGTAACAAAAGGTGTGGGCCTTCCTGAAAAACACATCTTCCCCAAGCAAGCTTCTCTTATTTATCTCCAAGTGAGGCCCATTAAGCTTCAGGGAAGACCTTCAAATTCCCTGGGCCTATTAAGTTGCAGGGAAGGTCTTCAAATTCTCTTATCATTACAGAACCATAGCTTGTGAGGCAACAAGGGGAGCTCTCAGTTCATTGTAAAAGATATCATTAATGCCTAGATATCTTGTCCATGTAAGTCTTGCCCAGAACATCCTGTGAATATAGCTGAATAAGGAGGGAAAGATAGTTAAGCTTTGGGTATCAAAATGTTCTTTTTCCTTGAAGATAGATCCCATGGAGGACTGTGTCTAATGCAATTTTACTTGGAGCCAGTAAGAATGGAAGAATGCAAAGTCTTAGAGATCCTTCAGACAGAAACCATCTTTTTAATTTTGTTTTATTTTTCCTAGGTCTTAAGAAGAAAGAATTACAAGAATTCGCTATACTAGGTTCATCTAGTTTAGTCTTCTTTTTCTGGAGTGTGACCAAGATATAGGTAATATACTAACATGGGACCAGAAGGTGGTTAATATAATAATATAGTAAGGCTAAGTATTTAGAGCTAGAAGAGGCCTTCAAAGTAACCTAATCCAATCTTCATGATTCAGGAATAATGAAACTGGAACACAAAGAGGGAAAGGCCAAGGTCACAAAACTAATTAGTGGTTGAAGTAAGAGTACACCAATGTCTTAGTACTCTAACCCAATAATTTTTCCATTATTATTATCACACTCTCTACTTTTCCTTGTGGGTACTGAAACAAAGGCAAAATCTGTCATCACCCTGGAAACTATAAATTATTAGTCCATATACCAATGCTGGGTATTAGTCTTTGTCAGTGTCAGAACTCAGATTTTAATATATTCATAATTTATAATCATAAAGACCCATGTTGAATTTGGGAAGTCATCAAATTGCATTCAGAGGACCATATATCTAAGATTAGAAGGGGGAAAAGTGATCAGCTCCATTAGTTCTATGCTGGCCTTTTCAGTCTTTCTCTGAAGTTAATTTACATGGCAACCAGAGGGATTATGGGAATTGGAAAGAATCTCCTCTCCTCAACTTCACCTACCTCCTTTGCATTTTTGTTGAGTGAAGTACCCAGGGTGGTTTGAAGGGCATCAAGGACTGGAACCTAAACACTATTATGTGAGATAAAACAAGTCTGAGGCAATAATTCATATATAGGTTTAGACTGAGAGATCCTCAAATGGCACCAGGAGCGAAACAGTTCAAAAGTTAGGGCCAAAGGTGGTTGAACTTCTGACAGGCTTGTAAAGCCTATGCATATGAGTGGTGGTGGTGGGTGGGGAATGTCAGAACAGATACATTTTCTTTGCTTAATTGCTTTTAGTTAATTCATAGAAGCATAAATTTAGAGCTAGAGGGAACCTCAGAGTCCATCCAGCTTTATTTCCTTATTTTACAAATGAAGACCTGAGGCCCATAGTAGTTAATTGAATTTCATGGAACCACACATTCAGTGAATGAGGTGGGATTTGAACCTAGGCTTTCCTAATTCTAGATCCAGTACTCAAGCCATCACAAAATACTGGATCTTCTTTGTTGAAAGCTAAGGGTTTGGGGCAAGATTTTGTCTTTTGTTTTGTGCATTTATCTAATTGTTTTTATTAACAGTTGTTACATTTATAACTTTAAAAAAAATGTTCTGCCAGCTCTGGCATTCTGGGTTGTGGAGATTAAGTATGTTCTTTGCTCTGTTTCCTTCATGCTTTTTATAAGGCCCTCCAAGTCTGCCTTTCCAGACTTGAGACCTAATTTTTTTTCTGACTTCTTGGGTTCCCCAGAATCCTCCAAGAGCAATAAATGAAAAGATGGAGGAGAAAGATGGAAGAGGGAATTCCAGCCCAGTTACCAATTTAACAATTGTTTCAGATCTGGGGGGGGGGAGTTTGATTGCATACTATTATATGCATCTCTATCTAAGGATATGTCCAGCAGCCAAGATTTTCTGCTGGTTTCTTTACTGTAGTTTATTTGTTTTTCCTGAGTTCTCAGTGACAGATCATGTCAGGCTATATATGCCAGGCAGAGTTTTCCTACAATTATTATCCTCCAGATCAAAACTCTCTTCTAGATGCTTGATAATGATACGTAGGCTTGGTTTAACCTTGTTTAACTTATAAGACATAGACTAAGTTCAATTTAGCTGAAAAATACTCACTCTGAGTGAGGTCTCTCTGAAGGAAAATACAGTTTATCCAATTTCTCTTGTTTCTAATCCATTTTACTTTACCTCTGCCACATTAATCTTTTTCATGCTCAGGTCAGAGAACATCTTTTCCCTGGTCAAAAATCTTCATTGGCTCCCCATTATTTTCCACATTAACTTCAAAATCATGAGCTTGGCATTCGATGTCCTTTACAATTTGATTTCAACCTTATCTCATTGTCCTATGCTCCAACCAAGCCAGACTTCTCCACTGATCCCTTAATATGATCTAATTTTCCTTGTTCGTTCCTGTCTCTGTGCCTAGAATGCCCACTTTCCCCCAGCCACCTGTTGAATTCCTACCTCTCTTCTATGATATAGCTTGGATACTTCAGTTTTCTTACATGTAAAATGAGGGAGTTGGGCAAGATGGCCTTTTTAATTTTTCTAACTCTCTACTTATGATCCCATGAAAGAAAGAAGCATTGGTCAAATGCCTTCTATTTGCCGGGCACTGAGTTAAACTCTTCACAAAAATTCTCTTATTTGATCTTCACAAAAACCCTGGGAGGTTGGTACTATTACCATGGCCGTTTTTTAGTTGGGGAAACCGAGGCAAAAAGCAGTTAAGTGACTTGCTGAAAGTCATACAGCTAGTAAATGACTGAGGTCATATTTGAGCTCAAGTCTTGCTGACTCTAGGTCCAGTGCTCTATCCATTCTACCATCTAGTTGCCAGTGATGCTAATGAAGTGCTACTTCCTCTGTGTAGCTTTCCACGATTTCCTCCTGAACCCCTAGCTACAAGTGAGCCTTTTCTTCTCCTAACTTATATAATATTTTGAACCTCTCTTGTGCTCTTTAGCATTTGTAATATACTAATTAATAATTAGGGTAGCTCTGTGGCACAGTGGATAGAATGCTGAGCCTAGAGTCAGGAAGATTCATCTTCCTGAGTTCAAATCTGCCCTCAGACACCTACTAGCTGTGTGACCCTGGGTAAATCACTTAACTTTCTTTGCCTCAGTTTTCTTGCCTGTAAAATGAGCTGGAGAAGGAAATGGTAAACCACTCTGGTATCTTTGCCAAGAAAACTCTCAATGAGAGTCCCAAAAGAATTGGACAGGAATGAAATGACTGAACAACAACAAATTAACATGTGTATCTCAGTCCTGTAATTAAACTATATACTTTTTGAGGGCAGGCACAGTGTTATTTGGTAGTACTCTTAGCACCGGGATCAATGCTTCGTACACAGCAGGTGCTCAATAAATATTGTTAAACATAAATAAATTATGTTTAAAAAAATAAGGCTATGCATTGTAATGAGATTTGATTTATCTATGTTATTATGCAAAGGGGATAGAGCTTATCAAGACTGCTTTAGCTCTTTGTGAGTGCCTTTAATTAACAGAACATTTGGAGCCTAACTATGTTATCTTTTATTGCCAATCAGTGATTATTCAAATAGGAATCCATTTCTTTCTTTATTGTCAATCCTAACATTAATTATGGGAGATATCAGCTGCTGTGATCTCTGTGTAAGAGATCATACTATATTAAAAGCCAGGCAGGGATTTCCATAACTTTTCAGCCGTTTCTACATTGATCTTCAGGAAGAGATGGACCCTTCCTTGTCAATCACACAGCAGCTTCAGGGGGGAGAATACCAAAGTCTTACCATATTCATTAATTAGCGCGCAGTCTTATTTTTGTGATGTATCCTTCACAACACGTTCCGTTAATACGCCATAGAATCGCGAGCATTCTTGTTTTTATGCGTATTAGGCATATCCTGCTAGAAAAAAAGAAGCATTTTAAATGAGATTCAGTCTTATGCATGTTTAATGTAGTGTTCTTGCAATTTGAAACGCTACTCTATTAAAATAGCAGGGAGGAAAAATTGACTCACAGAGCCAGGATGTGAAAAGAATAGATCATGAGTGAAATGAATAATATATTAACTGAATAATCATATTGCTTCTCATATTAATAGTATAAATCACGATAATCCTGTGCCATCAGCAGAAATAAAAAGAGTGGATTTCTAGTTTTCTAGAACTGCATTCCGAACCGAAAAAGCATGCAAGAGTAATGTATTTTGTTTTGTTTTTCAATTAACTCAGTAGGCTTATAATGAAAATGTTCAGATAGTGTACTAGAGGTTCAGGGAAAGGATGGCATAAGTCACATTTCATTGACATTTTCCTTACAACAAGCCCTGTGAAGTACGACCAGGTTAAAAGATTTGTCCAAGGTCACTCGGCTAGTAAGTAATGATCTGGGATTCAAATACAAGTCTTTGGACTCCAGTTAGAGCACTTAGAATCCTAGCTTTAGAGCTGAAAGGGACTGAGAGGCCATCTTGTCCAACTCTCTGCTTTTACAGATGTGAAAAGTGATTCTTGCAATGTTGTTAACAAATCAACCAGCACTTATTAAACGCTTTCTGTGTATCAGACACTGTGCTAAGGATTGAGTCACACAACTAATTAAAAAGCAGAGCAGGGATGCACTGTTTTTGAAATCAGATCTCTTTGAGCCACATTTATTTATTTACCAGCATTCTGCACAAAGCTTTCTTGGCTTTGTAGGCTTAAGGACTGAGAAATAGTGGGAATTAAATGATTTACTTACTATCTAAATTATTCTAGGTGGTTATTTTGGGTTATACACCTTTTTGTTACAGAATAAGAATATAGCAAGTTAGCTATTTCCCCCTTCTATCCCCCCCCCACATAAAGACTTTAGCTTGTGAAGTTTGAGGACCTTTCAATTTATTTCCACCATTTAATCCCATGTCTTCTGATGGCAGATTCACATTGTTTCTACTATACCACATTGCTCTCTCTGCAGGCTCTCACTCTCACATAGGGAGAGACGCGTTTTATATAGACTTGGAGTGACTAGTAGGGAGATAGGAAGGGAAGCCAACACTCCATCACAACTAACCCAGTACTTCTTGTCCTTTTCCAGGCAGAGGAACACACAACTAAATTTGTGGGAGCACATGAATGCATAAGATGAGAGAGGCATTTATGTCCCTCTCATTGTTTCTCTCCCATCACTTCATTGAAGTTCTACCAAACCCTTGACTAGCCATCTGTCATTCCTCATCTCCAGGCACAAAGTCTATGTGTGTACAGGAGGAACTGTAGGGTGAGAAGGGATAGGTTAGCAGACACCAACCATACCTTTTTCTCTTTCAATTGTGGCCACTGTCACCTAGAGACTTCTTTTTTTTTTTTTTAAAGTAATTGGGGTTAAGTAACTTGCTCAAGGTTACACAGCCAGTTATTTCTGGGTGTGGTGCTGAGTATCAGAGCCCGGATTTGATCCAGATCATCCCGACACTGGAGCCGGTGCTCTTACTCGCTGAGCCACCTGGCCTCCCCTAAGCAATTGGGGTTAAGTAACTTGCTCAAGGTTACACGGCCAGGTGTTTCTGGGTGGGTGCTAAGTGTCTGAGCCCGGGATTCCATCTCCAGGTCTTCTCAACACTGGAGCCAGTGCTCTTACTCACTGTGCTACCTGGCTGCCCCAGAGACTTCTTATTGTAGTGGAAAAAGTAACAGATTTGTACTCAGAGGACCTAGATTCAAATTGTGTGGGACAGTAAAGACCCTTGCCCAAATTAAACTCAGAGGCTTCTTAAGGTAGAAAGTAGAAAAGAGCTTATTATGATCTCATGAGAAAAGGCATCCCCAATCTGACAGAGGGCCAGAAGGGAGAAGCACCCTACAGAAGGCAAAGGCATGATTATAAAACCCTAATGTGGGAATTCCACACCCTCTCAACTATCCCACCCTACCACTGGTTGGTAAGGCAAGCTCACAATTTTCTCATTAATGCCAACCAATCGGCACAAAGCAATCTCAATCTGTTACCATAATTATTACTAATGAGACTCTAATTTTGTTAGATAACATACATAATACATGAGGTCCACTAAGCAAGCACAGTAACAACCCCAGAATCCTGACTCCCTTCAGTCCAACTAGATATGTCCTTATTTGGGTTTGAGTGTCCCAAGGCCACTGTCTGCTTTCTGATTGGTCAAATCCATCTGCTGCTGCCAGCTCCTTTTATTCTACATTATTTCATTTTTAGTATTATCTAGCAGTTCTCTGGGAACTGGGAGCCCAACTTCTTCCCAAGGCTACTGCCTCAACTCTTCCCAAGGCTACTGTCTGGTACTTTTTATCAGTAGTCCTATTTCAGCAATTCTTGCAGTTCTATAGAAACTTAGCCCTTTGCTACCTCTCATACTATCATTCCTTTCCCCAAACTAAAAACACCTCTAATTTGGTCTCAATAGTTAATCCAATCAATTGTATTAGTACCTAATAGCTCTTACATTACCTTGAAATACACAATGAACTGTGTGTGTGTGTGTGTGTGTGTGTGTGTGTGTATGGGGAAACAATACTGAACTTAGTTACAAAATATAAGGAAGAAATAAGAATGTATATAGGATGTTCAGAATGGGGAATTTTTCCTCACAATTCACTCACAAAATTCTGGAAAGGAAAAATGGTGCAGAGCAGAGCTCTGAACTTTCCCAGTGAGCCTTGAGTCATGGTATCTGAGCTCAAATCCTGTTGGACAAATCACTTAAATTCTCTACATCTTAGTTTCCTAACTTGTAAAATGGGAGGCTTAGACAAGAAGACCTCTGAGGCCCCTTCTGACCCTATCAATGATCTCTTGCTCTTTATGTTACTTGGACAAGTTATTTCAGATTTCTAGTCCTCAGTTTCTTCATTTGTGAAATGGTTCATAATAACCTGGACAGACTTATACAAACTGATACTGAATGAGGAGAGCAGAGCCAGGAGAACTTTGTATACAATTACAGACGTATTGTAACTATGACTAATAACTTTGATAGACTGGGCTCCTCTCAGCAATGCAAGGTTATAAGACAACTCCAAAGGACTCATGATGAAAAAGGCTATCCACATCCAGAGAAAGAATTACGGAGTCTGAATGCAGATGGAAGTAAACTGCTTGACTCTCTCTTTCGTTTTGTTTTGTTCCTTCTTTCTCATTTTTCACTCCACTGGTTATAATCCCTCTTTACAACTTGACTAATGTTTAACGTGAAGGTATTTGTAGAACCTGTATTGGATTGCATGCTGCTATAGTGGGGGAGGAGGGAGGAGAAGGAGGGAGAGAGAGAAAATTTGGAACTCAAGGGATTGTGGGACTGAATGTTGTAACCTAAAAGTAAATAAATAAATTTAATAAAAATTGGAAAATAAAATAAAATGGGTCAATCTGTAAAATGAGAACTAGTTGATTGTTGTTGTTGAGCACCTTGGGCAATTAGGTGGTACAGTGGACAGAGCTCTGGCCTTGGGATCAGGAAGACTCGAGTTCAAATCTGGCCTCAGACACTCACTAGCAGTGAGACCCTTAAGGGCAAGTCACTTAATCCTGTTTGCCTCAGTTTCCTCATCTGTAAAATGAGCTGAAGAAGCTTATCACTTATCGTGATTTATACTATTAATATGAGAAGCAATATGATTATTCAGTTAATATATTATTCATTTCTCTCCATTATCTTTGCCATAAAACCCCAATTGGGATCACAAAGGGTCATACACAACTGAAACAACTGAACAAGAGTAAGATAAGATGACCTTTGAGGCCCCTTCTGATCCTATCAATGATTCTGTTATCTTTGCTCTCTGTTACTTTGGGCAAATCACTTAAGATTTATTGTCCTCAGTTTCCTCATCTATAAAATGGATCAATCTATAAAATGACAACTCGTTAAGACTATGACACTATGACATCTCTTTGATTAAAAGTTAACAGAGAGGGGTGAGGAAATCTAGGCTTTCATTGCATACAGAATCTGAGATTCTGCTTGGGAAGCAGGTTAGTCACTTTGATCCAAGGAAGAAGGTGCACTAAAATGCTTGTGGGAAACTGCAGAACTTTGAACAACTCTATGCTTCTTCTTGAAACACAAACCCAGTCTTTTTAAAATCTGTATTCTGACCCTGGTTAATGAGTTCTAGTCATGGACTTCCATCACTAAAACTATGATCCTATGATCCAAAAAATTAAAGTTGTGTATCACCTAAAACACAAGGAATGGGCTCGTATTAGTCATGAGTAGGTTGAAACAAAGGACCAACCATCACTCAGCAGGACAAGAAGTATAAGGAAAGCATCAGAGATGTAAGACCAGAAAAGGAGAGGTAGAAAGTAAACAGTCTGTCCTTATGGATCCCTTATAATCAGTCTTTGTTATGTGCTTTGTATTTCTCTTGGTTCTTGTATGTTGAATCTCTTATTAAGTTCAGGATTTTTTAAAACAAAGTTTTGAAAGTCTGTGAGTTTATCAAATGTCCAGATGTCACAGATGGGAAGCTTGGGTGATCCATGGGTATTCAGACAATGTTAAGAGGTCTAGAAGATGGTTCCCAGCATGTTTGGTAGACCTTCCCTGTGGAGGAATTATGGGAAATCATTGGCAAAGGGTTCTACAGAATACGAAGGCATGGATAGGTTTTGAACTACATCATTAAAGTGTTGACAGATTAAGATCCCAGATCCAGGAACCCAGGTAATTAGGAGGCAACATTCAGAGGAGTGAAAATGTTTTAGAGTTCTTTTTTTTGATAGAAAACAGACAGTTGCTAGTGCCTAGAAGAATCATTGTAAAATCATTTCTAGTGACAAAGTTATACACATGTGACTGGAAGAAGAAGCAGGAGATGAAAGGTGGACAAAAAGAGGATAGAAACTGTTTCTAGAATCTAGAGTCAATTGTCAACCAAATTCAAAAGAAGCAACATTTAATGTTTTCTTCCATCTCCCAGCATACTTAGTCACATGGATTTAGTGAATCAATTAATACTCAATTATTATTTTAAAAAATTTTTATTTTAGACTCAAGGGCCAGAACACAAATACAGAGTAGAGAAAAGAAACAATAACACATCATAAATTTAAATATTGCAACTAAAATTCATAGAAAGAAAAAAAGCATATTGTGTGTGTAGCAGAACATAAGAGAGGATTCAAAATACGTAACAATAAATTTTCATTTCAAGGAAGCTTGTGTGATAAATAATGCACGTTGTGTTGAGAATTATCCATCTTTGCTTCCTTGTAAGTTTTCTTTTGTTCTCTGCTGTGCACTTTTTACTTTGTTCTTTTTTCCCCTCCCCCCCAGAAGGCTACAGTTAAGTTTAGACATGTTTCTACATAATATAGATATATACATACACATATACATGCACAGACATATACTTTTCCAAACATACTCTGTTCCTGATCTTTGTGCATATCTCTTGTTTCCTAGCCCTCCTGCCTCCTCTTTACTTCCAGCCATTATCTTGCCCTCCTATGACTTGCCTACCCCCTCCAAGCATCCCTCCCCTATCCTCGAACTCCCATAAATTTGAGCACCCTTCTATACCTCTATTTTACCTATTCTCTCACCCTCCTCTCTAAAGATCCCTCCCTTGTCCTCTCTCCCCTCCCTATGACTGTACCATTTTATTTCTTTTGAATTTAGAAGATTTTTATACTCTTCCAATAGATATGTATTCTTCCCTCTTAAACCCATTCCCAATGAAAGTGGGTTACCAGAACTACCAGCTCTCCTCCCCCACCTAATTCCTCTGTATCAATTCTTCCTCTTGCACCTCATTTGTATGAAATAATTACTTTTTTTAGCTGTTCCCAAATGGTTTTACTTTAAAAATTCATATCATAATCAGGTTTATCCCAATTTTTCTTATGGGCTACCCAATCATTAATAAGAATCTCAGAAATTCATTTTACATATCTAAAAAGTAAACAGTCTGTCCTTATGGATCCCTTATAATCAGTCTTTGTTATGTGCTTTATATTTCTCTTGGTTCTTGTATGTTGAATCTCCTATTAAGTTCAGGATTTTTTAAAACAAAGTTTTGAAAGTCTGTGAGTTTATCAAATGTCCATTTTTTTTCTTCCATTCAGGATAATACTTAACTTTGCAGGGTATGATATTTTCAGCTGGAGCCCCAGTTCTCTTGTTCTTCTGTATGTTGTGTTCCAAGACCTGTGGTCCTTTAATGTTTCTGCTGCTAGGTCTTGTGTAATTCTAATTGTGGCACCCTTATTTTTAAATTGTTTTAATCTTCATGATTTTAATATTTTTTCCTTGAGCTGGGGGTTTTGAGATTTGACTATGATATTCCTATGAGTTTTCCTTGTAGGATCTCTTTTAAGTGGTGATCAACAGATTTTTTCTATTTCTACTTTCCCACCTTGTTCTAATGTTTTAGGACAATTTTCTTTAATTAATTCTTGTATTATTGTATCGAGTCTTTTTTTGATTGTAATTTTCAGTTAGTCTGATTATTTTTATATTTTTCTTCTTGATCTATTTTTCCAAATCTGTTGTTTTTCTTATGTTTCATGTTCTCTTCTATTTTTTCATTATTCATATTTTATTTAATTATTTCTTGATCTCTTTTTTTTTTGCTAGCTTTACTTAGCGCAAATCTAATTTTTAAGGTATCATTTTCTCCCTTAAAATTCTGGATCTCTATGGCGGTTAGGTGGTGCAGTGAATAGTTCTACGGCCCTGGAGTCAGGAGGACCTGAGTTCAAATCCGGCCTCAGACACTTAACACAAAAACTAGTCATGTGACTTTGGGCAAGTCACTTAACCTCAATTGCCCTCCAGAAAAAAAAAGCAAAAAAAAAAAGATTCTGGATCTCTGGGACAGCTAGGTGGCACAGTGAATAGAGCACCAGCCCTGGAATCAGGAGGACTTGAGTTCAAATCCGGCCTCAGACATTTGGCACAGTTACTAGCCATGTGACCTTGGGCAAGTCACTTAACCCCAATTGCCCTTCAAAAAGAAAAAAAAAAGATTCTGGATGTCCTTTTCTACTTGGTAGACTTTCTTTTCATACCATTCTTGTTTTTCTTGGATAATTCTTATTTATTTACTTATTCTTAATTTTCCCCTCCATCTCTGTCATTTGATTTTTAAAGTCTTTTTAAAGATCTTCTATGAATTCTTTTTGGGCAGGTATCCTTTTGACATTACTCTTTGGAGTCTCTTTACTTCAATATCCTCCTCTGAAGATGAACTCTGGTCATCTCTATTCCTATAGTAGCTTTCTATGGTTATATTCTTTCTACTTTGCCTGTGCATTTTTTTGTGTGTGTGGTAATAGCTTAATTTTTGTAATTACTTCTAGTCCTGGGGTATGAGAAATGGTGCCTCTTGCCCCAAATCTTCCATTTTCCCCTCTAGCCTGGGACCAAAGCCAAACCTCCAATGTCCTGTAAGTGCCCACAGGCAGGGGCTTTCTGAAGCACTGCTTCTGCACTCACAGAGCATGTACTGGTTCCTTCTTGCCCCCACCACTCTTTGCAGCACAGCTGGGCCTAGCATCCCTTGTCAGCAGGGGTTCCCTCAATCTTCCTGGGCTCAGATGTCCAACTCCCCCCACTATTTCAGGCTCAAAAGTTCCTGTTGCTGGGGTTGAGGTTGTCCCTCAAACCAACCAACCCCAGGGCTTGCCGCTTGCTGTTGAAGCAGACCCTAGCCTAGAGGGGTTTACTTTTCAGAAGGACCAAATCTCCTACGATTTTTTTTTGCAATCTTCTCAAATTGTCTCAGGAAGACTCCAGTTGTGTTCCTATTCTTATTTATCTCCACCTACACTTTGTTCACCCTAACGTGCTATTTTAACTCCTTTGTGGGGCAAAATCATGAGAGCAGACCTACTCTGCCATCCTCCCAGAATTCTCTCCAATACTCAGTTATTAAGCACCTACTATCAAATGAGATATAATTTACCCAGCATGGTGCCCGGTGAACAGTAGGCTCTATAGAAATACTTATTCCCTTCTCTTTCCCTGCTATGTGCCAAGCTCTGGGCTAGACACTAGACATTCAAAGACAGAAATGAAACAGACTCTGCCTTCCTTGAAGGAACTTATATTTTGATCAGGGAAAACATGTACGCAAATATCTACATACACACCACACACATACACATACGCACACACACAAATACATACATGTTGTAATTTAGTTGTTTCAATCATGTCTAACTCTTTGTGACCCCATTTGGGGTTTTCTTGGCAAAGATACTGGCTTGTCATTTCCTTCTCCAGTTCATTTTACAAATGAGGAAGCAGGGTTAAATGATTTACCCAGGGGTACACAATTATATATATGTATGTAAATATGTGTGTATACATATACTTATATGTATATATGTATGTTTGAAAATATACAAATACACAGAGACACATAAACTGCCAAAACTTCTGTCCCCTGTTTCTGTGGAAAGAATGGCCGGTAGCTACAAGATAGACCAGTTTTGCAAGTGATTAAAAAATCCTGAACCTTATTCTTCTGGGATAAATTGAGTGTAGGCTCCAAGCAAAGTTCCCTGGGATTGTGCATTTTTCAGGTGTTAAGTTTAAAAAAAAGAAAATTCAACTTCAAGCTGAAAAAGAGACTTCTGTAGTGTTACATTGTAATATATCAGATTCCTACAAGCATTCTAGAGACCTAATACTCACCACAACAGTCTAGGGATTGAGTTAGGGGAATGGCATGAGGAAAGGAAACTGAAAGATTTCTTCTCTCTTTGCTGTCCTCTTCCACTCTCTTGACTTCTTCTGCTTAGGAAATTAAGGAAGTGAAGAGTGGAAAAGGAAAGCCTACTGAACAGAGTTCTGGACTCAGAGGGAAGACGAACTGAATTAAATTCCCACCTTATTAACTGTGACCCTGGGAAATTCACTTATCCTGAGCCTCAGTTTCTTCATTGGTAAAATGGGCATAATAATAGGACTATCTTCACAGGGACATAGTAAAAATCCAATGAGATAGAATATGTAAAACTCTTTATAAAACCTATATAAAAAAATCAATAATAACTTATTGTTATTGTTATCATTGTTGTTACAGAAGAGAGTAAAGCAGGAACAATTTGTACTGATAATCATTTCAGATAATTTGAACCCCAATAAGAGCCAAAATCTGAACTAATCAACCAGAAGAAGAACCTTGGCCTAACAGACATGCCCTTCTTTGTTCTCTGAGTAAACCCCAAGAAAGCATCTTCCTGTGTAAAGATGTGAAAAACAAAAGAAGGAAATCTGTTTCCACAGGAGGGATAACAGCATGTTAGTCAGGGGTGATGTACTGCCAAGATAATATTCATTGCACTGACAATGACCATGAATATCCCAGCACAGTTTGCAATGGTAAAATGTAACAGACTCTCCATACAGAAGATGGAAGCAAAACATTTATTCAGACACCAGAAAGCCAAATCCCAACACCAGGAAAATGAATCCATCATAATAACAAAGTAGTTAATACACCATAGCACAGCAGGTAGCCATACCATCCTTTAGCCTTCCCACAAACACACACTCACAAGCCTAGATGTTGCAACAGGGGGCAAACACTCACAAACCTAGCTGTCTCCTTGGGTGTGTTCTCTCCTCCCTTTAGCTCTGACTGTTCTGACTCCCAGCTTCCTGTGGGCTCTGCTCCACCCTTTAGCAAATTCCTCCCACCACAGGCTCCATGTGATTACATTCAACCTATTATGGGGCAGGGAAGATCTTCATATTCCCTTAGGGCTATTAGGGGGAAGAGAAGATCTTCAAATTCCCATTACCATTACCTGTGTTTCCCCGATAATAAGACCGATCCCGAAAATAAGCCCTCCCCTTACTGTGTAAGATTCCTCTAAAATAAGCCCTCCCCCAAAAATAAGCCCTATTGAGATTGCTACTGTAGTGAAGGTGATCCCCTGTGCTACACGCTACATTACGGTACCCTCTGTATGCACCGTCCCCTCCCCCCCTCCGGGTGAAAAGCACGCTGCACTCCGAGCTGCATCCAATCAGAGCTGCAGCAGTGAGCGCGTCATCCTGCTCTTCCCCAGCGATTTGCTTGCTGGCGCCATTGAGAGCAGTGCGGTGGAGGAGAGCTGAGGCAGGACAACATAAGCCCTCCCCTGAAAATAAGCCCTCTGGTGTTTTTCTTTCAAAAAAAAATAATAAGACAGTGTCTTATTATCGGGGAAACACGGTATAGGTGACTGGTTCTAACCCAGTTTCTGATCAAGTAAAAGGTCATAAGCATGTTTAATGAGTTGTTTAATATTATCCAACACCCCCCCCCTCTCCCCAGGACAGAACAAGCTAATTTAAATGCACATGTGAAATATGACAAGGGAGGGGTAACAGATCTAAGAGAAGAACATGGAACGGACAGTTCAGAAAGTTATATCCACCCAATGGGGAACAAGGGCAGAAATTTGAATTGGGAACAGGAAATAAACAACCTTGTTATTAGCCTTAGCAAGTGTGCTCCTTTAGGGAGTTACCCATTCAAAAAAATGTAAAATAATAAAATAAGAGCTTCCTGGCTTCAACAAACATTATTCTTCCTAGAGTGAGCATACCTCCCCAAAATAGGTACAAGGCCAGATGAAGTTAAGAGCAGTCCTCTGTTTATGGCCATTAAAGTGCCTTCACCCAAGACACTATCTTGAATGATGGGACTTTTCCTATCTTAACATTTTATGGACATATACTATGTTATATCACGTTATTGGTAAAGTTAACACAGATATCCTGGGTTGCATTTTTAATTTAGGTTTTGTAAGCTCTCTTATCTTATTGTATTTACAACCTATTCAATTAAGAAAATTCCCTTTCCATCCTATGGTTGAATGCATATAGAGATCATAAATTTGAGTGGCAAA
The DNA here is from genome assembly GCF_028583685.1 of Petaurus breviceps papuanus. Classification (NCBI taxonomy): domain Eukaryota; kingdom Metazoa; phylum Chordata; class Mammalia; order Diprotodontia; family Petauridae; genus Petaurus; species Petaurus breviceps. The sequence continues at coordinate 22,265,369 of NW_027185764.1, forward strand.
GACATCTTGGGTTGGGATTTTTTCAAAATGTATTAAAGGCTTTGCATTCTTTTATCAGTCTGTCAAAATTAAAATCTGACTCCATGTATACATGTCTGCTAATTTTAAGGGAATAAACAATATGAATTTATATCTCACCTACCCAGTTTGTCTCTTTTAACCAGACTTCAGGTCTACAGTATTCTCTCCAAAGTGGGAGAAGATAATTTAAAATCACCCAAGAAGAGAAGACTTTATCCTCCACCCCTAGCTCCACCTAAATCCCTACACCAGACTATGTTTGTTATGATAACAATGTCCCTCATTATGCTGTAGGGGCAGTGTTCAGATTTTCCTGAAGAGTGGGTCTGACCACTCTCTCTATACAGTAAACTCAGTAAGTCCTCTTTAACTTCACAGTAAAATCTAAAGTCCTCTGGTTTGCATTTAAAGCTTCTTATAACTCAACCCTTTCTTATCTTTCCAGCATTCTTCATTCTATTCCCCTCCATGCACTCTATGATCTAGCCTTATTGGCCATTTCTTAAATACAATATTCCATGACTTTATATAGACTATTGCCCAAAATATTCTTCTCTTCTACTTATCTCTTAGAATCCGTGGCTTCTTTTAAGACTTATATCCTGCACCACCTCCCCTTGGATGCCTTAGCTGCTAATACCATCCATTCAACTCTACTTTGAATTTATCTGTCTATGTAACCTCCTCCATTAGAAGGTAAACTCTTTGAGGGCAGAAACTATCTTTGCTTTTTCTTTGTATTACCTTTGCTTTGCACAGTACCTGGTACAGCCTAAATGCTTGATGTTTGTAGACTGACTCTTTAATAGAATGTGAAACATGCTCAATGTTATTCTTAATCTTTTTTTGTGTCATGTCTTTTTTGGGCAGTCTGTTGAAGCTTGTGAATTCCTTCTCAGAAAAATGTTTTTTAAATTATTTAAGGAAATTTTAAATTTCAATGAGATGTTAGAGAAGAAAACTGAGATACATGCACATATAATACACACATATAAACATACATATATGTATATATGTATCCATATATGTGTGTATTCCCATTCAAGCTCATGACTCCCTGAAGCAATAATTTAAAAACAAAAAGCAAAAATAGTCCCTGCCCTCAAGGCATCCAAGGGGAGGTGGTGCTTAATATAAGTCTTACAAGAATTCTTCTCCTGGGTTCCTAGACCTATACAAGAGGCCCATAGGTAGATTTCAAAGATCTCTGAACATGGATGATATGAAAATGATTTTCATTAATTTCTAACTGAAATTTACTATTTCCTAATTTTGAGAAAAGGTCATTGGGCTTCACCAGATTGACAAAGGTTTTTATTACACATAAAAAGGTTAAGAGACCCTGATGTAGTCTGACCCTTGTTTGGTTGTTATCCTTCATGTTTGAAGAGGACCAAAATGACATCACTATTTCAGGGTCTAGTCTCATCCTGAGTTATTCTGAACCTTACCTGAATGATGACTCCTTTCTCCAACTTTATCAACAAGCTTTAGTCTAATCACTGCTTGAGCACCTCCATTTTTCAAAATGGACTCACTATAGCCTGTGGTAGTCTTTTCTGTTGTAAACAGCTCTCATTTTTTTACAGCTTTTATAAGATGCTCTCTCATAGTAAGTAAAATGGAATGCTTTATTAATCTATATACTGATTGGCCAGCAGAGCATACTATTGTTCTATCCCATCCTCTCCATGTTTTCTAAGGATCAATGTAGCTTCAAGCCAATTTATACACACACACACACACACACACTTTGGTTTCTAAAATCCTTTATGGCTTAGACCAAAACCAATAGTGAATCAGGTGAGATTTCTGTTTACAAAGATAAGGCAGAAAAGTGGGGTGACTGAATGGCAGGCTTTTTAGGCTTTTAGAAGACCAAAGTTGTTAAGACAATCCCAAAGGACTAATGATGAAAAATGCTGTTCACCTACAGAGAAAGAATTGATGTTGTCTCAATACAGACTCTCTCTCTCCCTCTTTTTTCTTTTTTCTTCTTCCTTTCTCCTTCCCTCTTTCCTTTCTTCCTTCCTCCTCCCCTCTTTCCTTTCTTTCTTCCTTTATTTTTTTTATTTTTTTTATTTATAAAGCAATCAGGGTTAAGTAACTTGCTCAAGGTTACACAGCCAGTTATTTCTGGGTGTGGTGCTGAGTATCTGAGCCCAGATTTGATCCAGGTCATCCTGACACTGGAGCCAGTGCTATTACTCACTGAGCCACCTGGCTGCCACTAAGCAATTGGGGTTAAGTAACTTGCTCAAGGTTACACGGCCAGGTGCTTCTGGGTGGGTGCTAAGTGTCTGAGTCTGGGATTAGATCTCCAGGTCTTCTCAACACTGGAGCCGGTGCTCTTACTCGCTGTGCTACCTGGCTGCCCCTTTCCTTCTGTAGCAGCAAGCACCCCAAGCGCGTTCTCAGGGTTTGCTGCCCATACAGGTTCTTGGATCTGCTTTGTTAAAGGAAAGCAACT
>NW_027185764.1:22272859-22286606 GCF_028583685.1 Petaurus breviceps papuanus
TGGTGGTCTCCTTCTCCCCTTGGATCCCCCAATCCCAACCAGCCGCACCCATCAGGCTCCAGGCCCCCCAGCCCCTGCGGAAGCTGGTGGTGCTGACCATGGAGATTCGGAAGCCAGAGTCGCCGGCAACTGCATAGACACTGTTGGTGCTGCCAGCCGGCCCGACCTGGTGGCTGGGCACCTGGACTGAGAATGGGGTGGAGCGGGTACTAAAACCCATGTTGTTGGTAGAGGAGACCTGGGCGCAATTGGAATAGTCCTAAAAGATTATTTTTTAAAAAGAAGGTCAAAGTTAGCAAGACTATGACCAAAGGCCTATGGTTTGGATAGCTTTCTATATTTAGCTGGGTGTTTTACTGTGTCTGTGGGTTTTCTGTGTTCCATTAATAGCTATTGATGGCTATATAGCTACCATGGTTCTAATGGACATGGTCCCAAGTTTATTAATTCATTGATCAAAAAAGGTCAGAAACCACATATGAGAAAGTAAGGAGTCTGGAAGCAAGTGCTCAGCCAGGAGGCTTTCTAGTTTTCCTTTCATTCCTCTTGCTAAGAGCTTTGAAATAACAAGCTGCTAGAAGATCGCTTCTTATTGCACTCTAAGTACTTTCCCATTAAACAGCAAATAAATTACATTTGGATTTCTTTTTTCAGCATCTTGAATATTTCATCCATTATTTCTGGTTGATCTGAGGAGACTATTAAGTGCCTTAATTTCCAAAGGAAAGAAAAGAGCCGATAAATTGACTCCTCATTTCTATCTGACTGTCTACTTCCCGAATATGTATAAGTGTGCACTTAGTAAAGTATCTATTCATCATGTCATCATGAGTCAGAAGGATCATGGGATCATAGATTCTGAGTTAGGTCCAGAGAGCTGAAGCAGTTTGCCCAAGGTCACGTAAGAAGTGTCAAAGCTGGGTTTAAAATGCAAATTTTCTAACAGTAAACCCAGTGCTCTTTTTATCAGACCATGAAAAATCCCTGTACTACAGATGCCAGCCCTATACACTCAGTCAAGGACTTACAGGCATCTGATTTACAAACATGGTATCTGTTTGTGAGAACAGCTGGTCGACAGTGAGCATTCTTATCCTGCCAGTGCTGCTCATTCCAGTGGAAGCCAGGGGAATTTCTCTCTCACTAGTGAGCCCTAGTCTTAGCTTTGTGCATGCATGTGTGCATGTGTGTATGGTGGTAAAAGACGATAGGGATCACAGGGTTTAGATTGGCAGGGTTTTAGAAATCATCCAATTTAACCTTATTTTATGTTATTTGTTGCTGTTGTTCAGTCATTTTTTAGTAGTGTCTGATTCTTCCTGACCCCATTTGGGGTTTTCTGGCCAAAGATCCTGGAGCGGTTTGTCATTTCCTCCTCTAGCTCATTTTCTAGATGAGGAAATTGAGGCAAACAGGCTCAAGTGACTTGCCCAGGGTCACACAGCTAGTAAATGTTTGAGGTAATATTTGAACTTCGGTCTTCCTGACTTCAGGCCCAGTGCTTTATCCACTGTCTACCTTTATCATCTTATAGAGGGGACCAAAGAACAGAGAAATAAGTATTCAGAGTATGAGTTTTAATTTAGAATACATATGTTTCAGTTACATTTTTCATTAAATAGGCTTCTGTTGGGTATATTCTGTGAGCCATAATTTATAATAGTCTTTCTACAGAAAAAAATGTGTTTCAAAACAACTGACTTTTGGAGAGCAACTTACTAGTAAATTAAGGACTGTTTATATAAATTGGTAAATGACGTATCTCTTTCCTGTTTTTAATTTTACTTCACCCCAGTTGAATTCCTTTATTTGGAACAACCTATGTTCTTTGAAAATATAAGTCAATGTTTCCTGCCTATTACTTGTAAGTGAAATGCTATAATGGTTTGTATCTAGTTAACTAAGGTGCTCGTGCCCCATCTTTTTTTTTTCTTTTCACCTCTATAGTTCATCTTTATTTCTTCATGAACTTTATTCTCCTAAAATATCCCATACTTCCCTCTATGACATATCTCCCCTCGCCTCCTGCTGGTCCCTCTCCCATTCTGTCCTGTCTTCCTTCTCTTGCCTATCTTTCTCTTTCCTCTCCCTTCCCCTATTAAAGCTACCAAGTATACCATGTTAATGAGTCCCAGGGAGACCGCCATGTGTCTAGAGTTGCCATTTCAGCTTTGGCAGAAGAGAAGTCCTGAAATGCTTCTGGCAATATTTGGTTCTGCTAAATACTAGTCTGCATGTGTGTATGGTGGTATTTGTTTCCATGGAAATGACACTCTCGGTTTTGGCTTTTATGGAGATTACTACCTTAATGTGGCTATTTGCTATGGCAGATGATGGCACCATGACAGACAAGGCCAATCAAAACAGAGTCTGAGTTTGGAGGGGGAAAACATGAATAGAAATGAACTTCTTTCCTCTACTTCTCATAAACCCTAGTTCTTTTAAAGATAAGTTTTAAAAAAAAATACTAATGTCTTTTGGTTTTATATCATCTACATTTCCCAATGCATTCCTCATCTTTCCATCTGGAAAATAATCCCTATAAAAATAAAAAAAAGTGAGGGGAAAGAGAGTCAGCAAAACTAACCAACATATTGAAAAAGTTTGACACAATATGTGATGTTCTATATCCCTAGTCCCTCTATCTCTGCAAAGATCTGGGGGGGGGGGGAAGTGCCTTCTCTTATGTCTTTTTGGGACCAAGATTGGTCATTATAATTTTACATTATTCAGTTTCAATTGTTTTGTTATTGTTCTTTCACTGTCCTTGCTGTGTATATTGTTTTCCTGGATTTGCTTGCTTTACTTGGTATCAGTTCTTGTAAGCTTTTTTTGTGCTTCTTGGGATTCATCAGATACATCATTTCTGGCAACTCAGTAACATCCCATTACATTCATGTAACACAACCTGAAACCTTTTAAAGTGACCTTTGAGTGTTTATATACAATATAGCATCTCCTTTATTTAAATAATGCCAATTGAAACTTCAAGGAAGGTGAATGGAAATAACATCGAACTGGAAATCAGATATAGGCTCTAACTTGATTTGTGACCTTGAGCATCATTCCTCCCTGGGTCAGTAGTTTCCATTGCTTCCTTGTCTGTAAAATGAGAGGTTTAGACTACAAGGCTTCTGGGATTCCTTTCACTTCTATCTTTATGACCTTGTCTTAGATTTCTATGATTCAATAATTCTAAGACATCTAGAAATTATAATGAGTTAAGAATGAGCTTGAGAGAAGAATTTACCTCAGTAATGAACAAGGATTTAAAAAAAAAATTGGACCTCTGATTTATACATACAAGAAACTCCCAATGTGAAAAAATCATCACAATGTAAACCAGCAATTCATCTATAATTTACAATCCAAGAGAATTGCTTGGGATCATCAAGAGGTCAAGTGACTTTTCCATAGCCACGCAACTAGTATGATGCAGAGGTGGGGCCCCATTCTTTTTAATTCCAAAGCCAACCTTCTATCTACTATATACCTAAGACCTTTTTAGTTGTAGAGAATTACGAGTAATACTAAAAGATTAGATTTGCCCACGGTAATTCAGTCAGTATGTATCAGAGGCAGGATTACAACCCAGGTCTTAGTGTCTTCAAGGCCAACCTTGAATCCACTCTACCACACTGTTTCTTAGGAAATACATTAGGGAAAATATCAAGGATATTAGCTGATACATTAGCAACCACTGGTTTCTTGAATAATGCAGATGGAAAAAGTGTGGCCAGGGTGGTCAGGTTGTGGGGAAATTTTCCTGGGAAAAATGGCAAGGTTTATATAGAACATTAACACTGCCCAGATGAGACAGGGACCTGAATACAGAGCAAAGCACTTGCCAGTTCCCACTGACACCACTTGTGGCAAATCTACTTCCCAGACAACAGATCTCAGGGAGTTGGCAAGGAGCCATTGCTTCAATCTGAGGTCACACTGCTGGAAGCAGTACAAGATGAGCAAGGAATAGAAAAGAGAAAATGTGAATAGATACACGAAAAGAATGTAGTCTCAGTAGGCACGTTAACATGTTTTTTAAAAAGTGATAGAAATTTCAAGTTAACTATCTCATCTATGCTCTGGTGATAGCAATCATTTTTCTGCCTTACAGGAGACGGTAGAACACTATCTCAATTCTCTTCTACAAAGTCTATGTCAATGCAGTGACCTTGGGCAAGTCACCTAACCTACTAAACAAAAAATGTCTTTTCTCTGAATGGCTTTTCAGAGTGGACAAAGCACTTTGACAAATGTTATCTCATTTGATCTGCAAAAGAACCCTCTGGGGTATGCTGAGAGGTAATTAATACCTAGATGAGGAAAGGGAAATGCAGAGAATGGTGATATGTTCAAGGTTACACAGCTGTTCTTTCTACTACACCAGAAATATCAAACACAGAGTGCCCTCCAAAACAGTGAGAACTAGATTAAAATGTGATGGGAAATATTTAACAAAATAGATGACGATACAATAAAACACCTTTGTTGTTTAGTTGTTTTCAGTAGTGTCCAGCCCTGTGACCCCATTTGGGGTTTTCTTGGCAAAGATAGTGGAGTGATTTGCCATTTCCTTCTCCAGCTCATTTGACAGATGAAGAAACTGAGGCAAACAGAGTAAAAGACTTATTCAGGGTCACATAGCTAGAAAGTGTCTGAAGTCAGATTTGAACTTACAAAATTGAGTCTTCCCGACTCTAGAACCAGTGTTCTGTTAGTCACTAATAGAGACTATAATTAATGGGAGAGGTTACTCTGCTTCTTGAATTCTGTGATGGCCATCCTCCAGGCTCTATAATGTACTACCTTTTCATTTCTACTCCATAAAATCGCTCTCTTCCTTAAAGACGCCATTTAAGCACCACCTTTGACATTAAGCCTTTCCTAATCTCCCCAGATACTACTGGTTTCCCTGCCTACTGCCTCATGTAATGGGAGGACTCTTTGGAGCATGTGCAGACTTTCCTTGCCTGGGTCCAAGCCAATATGTGGAACTTTGGAGAGTCAAGTTTTGGCCTTGATGACTCAAGTTTACTAGGATAATGAAAGTTTTCTAAATGACTTCTGAGTTATAAGGACTGATGACTCACACATTGCCAAGTTAGAAATGAGTGTGAATACAAAAGATTTGAGGAGATGATTCTTCCTCTCCCTTTCCTTCTCCTCTCCCTCTCCCCCCTCTCCCTACCCCCTCTTGGTAGTCAGAGGGAACAGATTTGGTGAAGACTCAGTAAAGAAGATGAGTAACCTACTTAATACAATGCAATAGTGGAATGACCCATCATCTGAGACACAACTCCCTTGCAAGGCAATAGCCCAGCTAAGCAAAGGAGTGCCTTGACTCAAAATAGTTTCAATGGACATTCCTCAAAAAGAGAAAAGGACTTCTGGGGCTAGGAGTCACACGTTCCTTATACTTGAGTTTTAAATTTGTTCCTGCTGTCCCCAGGGATCATATGTGTAGAGAGGGGAGAGTACATTCCTGGTCTGGTGGATATTGGGTAACTTCTAATCTTTCTATGCTTTCTCCATAAATGCCTTCTTGTAAAAGCCAATTGGCATCAACTGGTTGACCAATATTACAGGTCACACTGAGCGGAGTCTCCAAAGGGAGAGTATTAGAAACCTCAACTCTTCCTAGTTACCATTAGAACCCTGAAGGGGAATAGTAGTCATTACCTTTTGCATAACCTAACTTGCTAACCTAGTATGAGTTGAAGCATGAGCGCAGAGCGGGTACTATGCTTTTATTTAATTACTTGGTTTTTATTTGTATTTATTCTCCATATACTAATTCTGGAAATATTTATGTGGGGTCATGAAGAGTCAGAAATGATTGAAAGATGACATACATGAATGGTATGTTCTTGTTGACTCCCTTGATAGAAAGTAATTCTTAGGAGCAGGGATTGTTTTAGGCTACCTATTTATGTTTCCACTTCCTAGCATAGTAACCAATACAGAGTAGGTGGTAGGTAAATGCTGCTTGTATGATGAATGTATTAAAAATATACTCACAGTAGCACTCTCAGAGCCACTAGGTGGTGCCATGGTGCTAGGTGCCAGGCCTGGAGTCAGGAAACTCATCTTCCTGAGTTCAAATCTAGTCTTAGACACTTACTAGCTGTGTGACCCCTGGGCCAATCACTTAACCCTCTTTGCCCCCATTTTCTTATCTGTAAAATGAGCTGGAGAAGGGAATGGCACAACTGAAAACAATGAAACAACCACAATAGCACTCTTTGTGGTAGCAAAAAAACAGATAAAAAAATCAATGTGACTCAGGCAAAGAATAGTCGAACAAATTGTGATCAACCAGGCTAGCTAAATATTCTTGCTTCATCAGAAGTGATAAATATGAAGAATTCAGAGAAACACGAGAGAACTTCCTCAATGCCTAGAATGCATTCCCTGCTTTCTTGCATTCCCTTCATAGCTCAACTCAGATGCCACTTTCCATAAGAAGTCTATTCTGATCCCTCTAGCAATTACTGTGTATACATTTTGTATTTAATTATTTATGCATATGTTGTTTGTTACCAATAAAATATCGGGCAGCTAAATGGCATAGCGAGTGGATAGTGTATGAGGATTGGGTCAGGGAGACCTGAGTTCACATCCAGCCTCAGACTAGCTGTGAGACCCGGGCAAGTCACTTCACCATGTTTGTTCCTCATATATTAAATAAGCTGGAGAGGGAAATGGCAAACCCCTCCAGTATCTTTGCCAAGAAAACCCCAAATGGGGTCATGGAGAGACAGACACAACTGAAAACACTCAACAACAACAAAACAATAAAATGTAAATTCCTTGAGAGCAGGAGTTCTTTCTTTCTTTATTTTGTAACTCTAGCACCCTGCAGTCAGAGGTATAAGTTTCCTTATTTTCCCCATGTAAGGGGCCCATCCCACATGATCTCCATACTTTCTCACTCTCTCTATTGATGACAGAGATGTTCTATTGTAAGCCTTTTTACTATGTTACTTCATTTAAAAAAATGATTTTTCATTAAAATAATTGTGTCTTCAGAATGACTATAAAAATTTAAATACATCATTGGGGACTCATGAGCTATTATTTTAGGAGTGTGGACTAAGAGTACTTTGAGGACCTGACTTGTAAGTACAAATTAGGAAGGTACCTCCAAACACTCCAGACAAAATTACCAAGACATGGAGAGTGAGGAGAAATTTCTGAGAGCTGTCATTGTGATATCAGATTATCAGGCTTGAAAGAAAATCTTATGGTCTCACGAAAGGGCAGTATTTAGATAACAACATCTACAGAAGTTGGAGAGTGTTGTTAAGTAAAATGAAATATAATTGAAGCCTACTCAATTCCTACTCAGCAGGAATAGTTATTGTATATGAAAATATAAAGCATGCCATTGGACTGTCCATTATCTTAGCCCTCAGGAAAATGCTTGTTAAGGTAACCAGGGCTTTGTCCCAGGGTGCTGAAATCTAGAGGGTGCCACCAGTAGAATTCTAAGGGAGTTTCTTTTCCCTCTTATTCTTTCCCCCATATCTTCTTGTCCCAGACATAAAGATTACTAGTTATGGTTCTGCAACCTATTAATCTTACAACTCTTCATCACAAAGATATGTTTCATTTTATTCTACCCAGATTTTCTTTCAAAGTAACAACTCATATTCTACAATGGAAATTAATATTTAAGCATTTCATTAAACATATTAATAAAGATTAGAGTTATAGAAGAAAGTGGGGGATATGTACATATTTATACACATGTACATAGCATGCACCATATGTACACACATACACATAAAATAAGCACATATACAATACACATATGCACATACATGTGCATGCACATGCATGTCTATACATACACATGCATGCATGCATGCATAACCAGGACCCTTGTTTAAAGTCATATTTTTTTTCACCAATGACTCAATCTCTGTATCTTTCTTTTCTGTGAGGTTCTAGGGTACACTTTCCAAATAGTCCATCTTGTTTTTGGCATAATCAGACAAACATACATATGTATTCCTGTCAAAAGGCTTGGTGGAATTTAAATGACCCTGGAGTATCTGGATTCAGAAACCATAAAAATATTTGTCTTGGCTAATTGGTTATCTGACACTCAGTTATATTTCTTGTTTTCTTTGTGATTTTAAATGATTGGATCTCTTAAGGTCAGTCTGCGGTTGCTTTGAGACTCTGCTATTTGTCCTTCATTCTCAAAGAGGACCATGACGTCAGGGATGCATGCCATGACATGAAAGTGAATTATATTTGAGTGAGGGTGGGCTGTGCAAGGTCACCGGCCTCATTTTCTCCTCTAGAGCCATCTGGATGCAATGGCCAGATATAGATCAGGATGACTGGAGATGGCCTGTGCTTTGAGGCACACAACAAGAAGGATAGAAGAAGTCAGAAGGTTAAGTCAACTTAAAAATATCTAGCATGAGTACATTGATGACGGGGAATGCAATAACCATAGATACTTATATAGTGATTATCATAGATGATATCATTTATACCTTCAAGCACCCCTGTGAGGTAAGTCCTATGGGTATTATATGCATTTTACAGATGAAGAAACAGGCTCAGAGAGATTAATTGACTTGCCCATCATTGCACAGCTAGTTTCATACTTGGGATTTGAACCTGAGTCTTCCTGACTCAGCACTCTACCTGCTAGGCCCCAAGTGAGATGGGCGCATCTACTGAGACAACTAGAAATGGGAATATAAATAGGGAAAATGCCCAATGTGTTTTATACATTATTATAAGTATTTGTTGGCTCCTTGTTTTCTATTATGTTTGTTACATTGATAATTTCTTTTGGTTTCTTTCAGAGGAATCACGTATAACATGTAATCAGAGTTTTCTCTAGAACAGGGTGGGGAACCTGCAGCCTCAAGGCTGTGACTCTCTATGTCTTCAAATGTGGCCCTTTGACTGAATCCAAACTTCACAGAACAAATTCCCTTAATAAAAGGATTGGCCTTGCAGGAGCCAAGATGGCAGAGTAAACCCTAGCTGCTCTAATCCCCCTCCCTGAACATGAAAATTCAGAGATTATTGCCCCAGTGTAAAATCCTGAAATAGTGGAACCAGCAGCAGGCTTCAGAGTCCTAGAGGAAGGTTGTGACTGAGGCTGTGCCAAGCCTGAAGTGAAAGGCTGGAGGAGTCCCAAACTTCATCTCAGCTGAACAGAGGGAGAGCCTGAAGTCCAGGGGGGTGGAAATAGCAAGCACTAACACCAGAAGCCAAGGTGTACCTTAGGCCAATCAAGGAAATCTGCAAACACCAGCACATCAGACTGCCAGCTGCTGAGGCTACCTGAGTTGTAGCCCAGAGGCACCAAGCTGGAAACCTGAAGTGGCCAGACCACCCCTCCCCCATACTTTACTCTTTGAGCCTCAGGGTAACCCAGGGAAACACTGAGAGTCCTGGCCTGGGCCTCAGTCTAGACACCCAAAGGCTACAGCACACAAAGTCAACAACCAGGCCCCTAGTTCCCAGCTTGAAAAGCATGGGTCAGAGCCCTCTGCATCCCCAAGCAGAAATCCACTTTAAAAGCTAGGAAATAGACAATCACAATGGGCTGGAAGCAACTTGGAAAGGGAAAACCAAAGACGATTGAATCCTATTATTGTGAATGAGAAGAATCACTTTCAGGAGATACAACTGGCTCTATATCCACACCTGAGACCACAGAAGGACATATGAACTGGTCTCAAGCCCAAAAAGCATTCTTGGAAGAGCTCAAGAAAGATTTCAAAAGTCAAATTAGAGAGGTAGAAGATTGATCAATTCTTTCAAAATTACATTGGCCAAAGTGGAAAAAAAAAATCTCACCGAAGAAAACAAATCCTTAAAAAATAAAGAGACAGATAGTAATCATAACTGTGAATTGTGAATAGAGTGAACTCTCCCATAAAATGGAGGTGGATATCAGAAAGGATAAAAAAAAAACATAATCCTACAATATGCTGTCTACAAGAAACACATTTAAAATAGGGGGATACATATAGGGTAAAGGTAAAAGATTGGAATAGAATATATTGCATTATATAACTAAAGTAAAAAAAACAGGTGTAGCAATCCATATCTCAAATAAAGCAGAAGCAAAAATAGTTTAATTAAAAGTGATAAGGAAGGAAAGTATATCCTGCTAAAAGGCAGCATCGAAAATGAAGCAATATCATTACTAAACATATATGCACCAAGTGGTATAGCAGCCAGATTCCTAGAGGAGAAGGTAAGGGAATTAGTGGAAGAAATAGCAAAACTATACTAGTGGGGAACCTCAATCTCCTCCTCTCTGAACTTGATAAATCTAACCTCAAAATAAACAATAAAGAAGTTAAGGAGGTGAATAGAATTTTAGAGAAGGTAGATATGATAGACCTCTGGAGAAAACTGAATGGGGATAAAAAGGAATATACTTTCTTCTCAGTGGTACATGGCACATACACAAAAATTGACCATGTACTAGGGCATAAAAACCTCACAATTCAGTGCAGAAAGGCAGATATATTAAACACATCCTTCTCAGATCCTGATGCAAGAAAAATTATATGTAATGAAGGGCCATGGAAAGATAGGCTAAAAACTAATTGGAAACTAAATAGCTTAATCCTAAAGCATGAGTGGGTCAAACAAGAAATTATAGAAAGAATTAGTAACTTCATTCAAGAGAATGACAATAATGTGACAACATACCAAAACTTGTGGGATGCAGCAAAAGCAGTTCTTAGGGGAAGTTTTATATCTCTGATTGCTAACATGAATAAAATAGAGCAAATGGAGGTCAATAAATTGGGCATTCAACTGAAAAAGCTAGAAAAAGAACAAATTGAAAATTCCCAATTAAATACTGCATTAGAAATACTGAAAACCAAAGGAGAAATTAATAAAACTTTTGAATGAATAAATAAAACTGAGTTGGTTTTATGAAAAAAACAATAAAATTGATAGACCTTTAATCAATATGATAGAAAAAAGAAAGAAGAAAACCAAATTATGAGTATCAAAAATGAAAAGGGTGTATCTACCTCCAATGAAAAGGAAATTAAAATAATAATTAGGAATTATTTTGCCCAATTGTGTGCATATAAATTTGACAATCTTAGAGAAATGGATAAATATTTACGAAAATATAAGTTGCCCAGAGTAACTGAAAAGGAAGTAAATTACTTAAATAACCCCATCTCAGAAAAAGAAATTGAACAGGCCATCAGTGAACTCCCTAGGAAAAAATCTCCAGGGCCTGATGGATTTACTATCAAATTCTGTCAACCATTTAAAGAACAATTTATTCCAATACTTTACAAACTATTTGGGAAAATTGGTAAAGAAGGAGTCCTGCCAAATTCTTTTTATGACACAAATATGGTACTTATACCCAAATTGGGAAGAGACAAAATGGAGAAAGAAAATTATAGACCAATTTCCCTCATGAATATAGATGCAAAAAATTTTAAATAAAATATTAGCAAAAAGACTATAGCAACTTATTATGAGAATAATACACTTTGATCGGGTAGGACTCATTCCAGGAATGCAAGGATGGTCCAATATTAGGAAAGTTATCAGTATAATTGATCATATCAACAACAAAACTAGCAGAAACCATATGATTATCTCACTAGATGCAGAAAAGACTTTTGACAAAATACGACACCCATTCCTATTAAAAACACTAGAAAGTACAGGAATAAATGGAGTCTTCCTTAAAATAATAAGTAGCATCTATCTAAAATGATTAACAAGTATTATATGTTATGGGGATAAGCTAGAAGCATTTGCAACAAGATCAGGATTGAAACAAAGATGTCCACTATCACCCCTCTTATTAAATTTGGTGCTAGAAATGTTAGCAATAGCAATAAGAGAAGAAAAAGAAATTGAAGGAATCAAATTAGGTAAAGAAGAGACAAAGCTATCATTCTTTACAGATGATATGATGGTATACTGAGAGAATCCTAGAGAATCAAGTAAAAAACTATTTGAGATAATAAATAAATTTGATAAAGTTGCAGGATATAAAATAAACCCATATAAATCCTTGGCTTTCTTATATATTTCTAATGAAATTGAATAGCAAGAGACAGAAAGAGAAATTCCATTTAAAATTACTGTAGACATTACAAAATATTTGGGCATCTACCTGCCAAAACAAAACCAAGACCTATATGAACACAATTACAAAACACTTTTCACCCAAATAAATTCAGATCTAAATAACTGGAAAAACATCAGTTGCTCGTGGCTAGGTCAAGCTAATATAATAAAAATGACAATTTTACCTAAATTAAATTACATATTTAGTACCATACCAAAAATTATTTTATAGAGCTAGAAAAAATAGTAGCAAAATTCATTTGGAAGAACAAGAGGTCCAGAATATCAAGGGAATTAAAGAAAAGAAATGCTAGGGAAGGTGGCCTAGTCATACCAGATTTTAATCTGTATTACAAAGCAGCAGTTATCAGAACTACTTGGAACTGGCTGAGGAATAGAGTAGTGGATCAACAGAATAGATCAGGTACATGAGACGCAGCAGTCAATGACTATAGTAATCTACTGTTTGATTAACTCAAAGACACCAGTTTTGGGGATAAGATCTCATTATTTGACAAAAACTGCTGGGAAAACTGGAATATAGTATGGCAGAAACTGGGTATACATCAATATCTTACACCTTAAACCAAAATCAAGTCAAAATGGGTGCATGATCTAGGTATAAAGATGTAAGTAACCTGGGAGAGCAAGAAACAGTTTACTTGTCAGATTTATGGAGAAGGGAAGATTTTATGACCAAACAAGAGTTAGAGAGCATAATGAAATGCAAAATTATAATTCTGATTACATTAAATTGCAAAGTTTCTGTACAAATAAAGCCAATGTAACCAAGATTAAGAGGGAAGTGGAAAATTGGGAAAGAATTTTTACAACCAGTGTCTCTGATAAAGGCCTAATTTCTAAAATATACAGAGAATTGAGTTAAATCTATAAGAATATAAGTCAGTCCCCAACTCATAAATGGTCAAAGGATATGAACAGGCAGTTTCCAGAGGTAGAAACTAAAGATATCTATAAGCATATGAAAAAAATGCTCTAAATCACAATTGATTAGAAAGATGCAAATCAAAACAACTCTGAGGTACCACATCTCACCAGTCAGATTGGCTAAAATGACAAAACAGGAAAATGATAAATGCTGGAGAGAATATGGAAAAATTGGAACACTAATGCATTGTTGCTGGAGTTGTGAACTGATTCAACCATTCTGGAGAGCAATCTAGAACTATGCCCAAAGGGCTGTAAAAATGTGCATATCCTTTGACCCAGCAATACCACTTCTAGGGCTGTATCTCAAAGAGATTGTAGAAATGGGAGAAAGACACATATATACAAAAATATTTATAGCAGTTCTTTTTGTGGTGGCAAAGAATTGGAAATCAAGGGGAGGCCCATCAATTGGGGAATGGCTAAACAAATTGTGGTATGTGAATGTAATGGAATACTATTGTGCTATAAGATATGAGGAGCAGATGGACTTTATAATAACCTGGAGAGACTTCTATAAACTGATGCTGAGTGAGAAGAGCAGAACCAGGAGAAATTTGTACACAATTTGTACATGACTAACTTTGATATACTGGGCTCCTCTCAGCAGTGAAAGGTTATAAGACAACTCCAAAAGATTCATGATGGAAAGAGACATCCACATCCAGAGAAAGAACTGCAGAGTCTGAATGCA
>NW_027185764.1:22286706-22287586 GCF_028583685.1 Petaurus breviceps papuanus
TTTTTTTTCTTTTTGGAGGGCCATTGGGATTAAGTGACTTGCCCAAGGTCACGTGGCTATTTTTTTGTGTTAAGTATCTGAGGCTGGATCCGAACCCAGGTCCTCCTGACTCCAGGGCTGGTCTGACTAATGTTTAATGTGAAGGTATTTGTAGATCCTATATTTGAATGCATGCCATCATGGGGGGAGAGGAGAATAGGGAGTGGGAGAAAGTTTGAAATTCAAGGGATTATAGAACTGAATGTTGTAAACTAAAAGTAAATATATAAATTTTTTTTTAAAAAAAGGATTTGCTTTGTAAAACTTGGAGTCAGTCAAAAGGCTGCACTCAAGGACCTAGAAAGCCATATGTAGCCTTGAGGCTGCAGGTCCCCCACCCATGCTCTAGAAACAAGTGCTCTTATCCAATAACATATCTGGAATGTAGTGTTCATTTCTGGACAATATATTTTATTTTATATATAATATTTTATTTTTACCAATTACACGTTAAAGCAAATTTTAAAACATTTTTTTAAAAGTTTTTAGTTCCAAATTCTTTCTCTCTCACTCCCCACCCTGCTCTTTGAGATGGTAAGCAATTCAATATAGTTTATACATCTGCAATCATGTAAAAACATTTTCATATTAGTTATTTTAGGAAGCATATTGATAAACTAGAGAAGATGCACCCAGTATAGCGAAGGGACCACGTCACGTAAGAATCAGTAGGAGGAATTGGAAGTGCTTAGCTTGGAGAAGACAAGGTTTGGGAGAGATATAATAGCTGTCTTCACATAATCGAAGGGCTGTCTTTTTCTCTCTTTTTTTCTTTACTTTTTCTCTTTCTTCCTTCCTTCCCTCTCTCCTTCCCTCCCTCTCTCCCTCCCTCCCTTCCTTC
>NW_027185764.1:22287686-22347778 GCF_028583685.1 Petaurus breviceps papuanus
TTCCTTCCTTCCTTCCTTCCTTCCTTCCTTCCTTCCTTCCTTCCTTTGTTTTTGTGTCTCCAGTTCCTTCTTTCTTCCTTACATTAGCTTTTTGAAATTTTGAGTTCCAAATTCTCTCCCTTCCTTTGTTTTTGGGTCTCCAGTTCCTTCTTTCTTCCTTACATTAGTTTTTTTAAATTTTGAATTCCAAATTCTCTCCCTCCCTCTAGCCTCTCTCCCATATTGCTTGAGAAGGCAAACAATATACCTACCAATTATACATGTGAAGTTATGCAAAACATATTTCCTTTTTAGCCATGTTTTTTAAAAAGTGAGAAAAATAAAGTGAAAAACAATATGCTTCTATCTGCACTGAGTTCATCAATTCTCTCTCTGGAGATGGGTAACATTTTTCATCATGAGTCCTTTGTAATTGTCTTGGATTGTTGTACTGATCAGATCACATAGTCTTAGAGTCAACCAAGAAGGTTTTCTGATCTCTCAAATCTCTCAAAGCTCTCAATAGTCAGATGAGAATATGCTCTGTTGATCATGACTGCAATATTGTTACTGTGTACAATGTTTTCCTGGTTCTGCTTATTTCACTTTGCATCAATTCATATGTTTTCCCAGGTTTTTCTGAAACAATCTCCCTCATCATTTCTTACAGTATTCCATCACAATTCTATATTGCACCTTGTTTAACCATTCCCCACTTGATGAGTATCCCTTCAATTTCCAATTCTTTGCCACTGAAAAAAAAAGCTGCTATAAATAAATTTTGTATATATAGGTCCTTTTTCTTTTTTTGCATGCATACCTACTAGAAGTGGTATTTTTTGGATCAAAGGGTTTGCACAGTTTTATTGCACTTTGAGCATAGAAATCTCATCAAAATAATACAGTTTGGCAATTCTGTTAATTAGCTGTTTCACACTTCACCTCTACTGAGCATAGCATGATGTAATTACAATCTTCTTTTTCAGTTGCCCCACTCTCTGAAGCTAACTCTTTCCTTATCACCAGCCTCCTGCTGCTTCTGCTATTTTCTCAACCACAATCAACCATTCTGGTGGTGTGGCCACTGCCTTGCTGGCTTCTGAGGACCTCATAATCTGCTGAAACTCTCAAAGTCACTTGAACCAATCTATCTCAAGGTCAATGCTCAGTCATTTAGAGGGAGATATAAACACAACAGAAGACAAGCACACCACCCTAGGTATAGGCTTGCCTGGGTAGGACCCATACTTATGGCAGCATGGGGACAGGTTGAGGATAAGGCATCTGCTATTCCTTCTACACAGTTCTTTGGGATTCAGCTTGAAATATACGTCATGCTTCAAAGTTATAAAGGAAGAAGAATGTTGAGAGATGGGTCACTGCTTCAAGATACCTACTGAGTTTTGGCTTAGCAAGCAATTATGGGAACCAAACCTATGTATGAGTCATAAAGAGCAGGAAGCAGGCAGTAGATATCTGCATGGGCCCAAGTATCTGTGTAGTCACAGGAATGGTGAGTAAGCAAGATTCCGAAAGAGTGGAGGGAGGGCACTTGTTACAATCATTTTCTTTGTTCTGTTGCCATTTGGTTGCAGATAGTTAAGTACAACTTCTATAGCACTAAACTTGAGACAAAAGACCTGGATCTGAGTTCAAGATCTATCTCTTAACTAATTCTATTCTATGGCTCTTCTGAGTGACAATTTCCTTTTCTGTAAAATGGGAATAAACAGACTTATGCTATATACCTCACAGGTTTGTTATTAGTAAAGCGCTTTGTAAAACACTATATATATGAACTATAAATAAAACTGTTTGTATCATTTATGCACTAGTTAATCCATAGGTATGTCTAAAGAGGGTTGTTCTCACCCAGAAGCTGCAGGCAATCAATAGATCTGATTATATTTATTTCCTCAGCACCTGTGAATAGAAGAATAACTTTATATTCTGCCCTTCCCTGCCCCCCCAAACCCAACCCCTACACTTTATTTTTGACATTTTAGAGTCAAGAGCTAGAGGAAAGTATGGATGATGATGATGATGATGATGATGATGATGTTGATGACTGGTTCTTCCTATCTGACCCAGGAAGGAGGTTTAGGGGATGGTCCTGATCCCACTATTCATCTTCACAGGAACTTTGACATGCTGTTTTTAACTTGGACTAGTTCACCTCTCCTTAGACAACTTGGTTCCTTCCTCTTCTCTGCCATGGTTTCCACCACTCCCCTCCATCCCCCAGCTTTAAGAGGTTTGCCACATTGATGCCAGACTTAGTGAAGACAACAATCAGCAGTTCAGAATCCCTCAGCCCAGGAGATCCAACAGCTTCAGTCTGTCTCCCTTTACTCCACCACACCCAGGGGTGGAAATCATAAATTACGATGGCCAAACTAGACACAATGGGTGTGGAAGATGCAGAGAGGCAGATTTAGGTTCAATGTAAAGAAAAGTTTCCCCACAATCAGAGCTATCCCATAGTGGGATAGGCTCTACTCTCTCAATATGTATGGGACTCCCCTCAAATAAAGATCTCCAGCAACATGTGGATGACTACTTGTCACAGATAATGGAGAAGTGATTCACTTTAGGGTACCAGCAGGACAAGACATGGTCCCTTCCAGTTTTGAGATTCTGTACTTCTGTGCATGGGATGTTATGGACAAGTTTCAAGGGAGGACTCCCTCTATTTGGTATTAGAGAAAAGAAAGCATTATTGGCCTCCTGATGTTTACAAAAGGACCTATACAGGGTGGCTAGGTGGTATAGTGAATAGAGCATTGGCCCTGGAGTCAGGAGGACCTGAGTCCAAATCCAGCCTCAGTCATTTGATACACTTACTAGCCATGTGACCTTGGACAAGTCACTTAACCCCAATTGCCCTGCCCTCTCCCCTCCAAAAAGCAACAAACAAATAAACAATCCCCCCCACACACAACCCCTCCAAAAACCAAAAGGACCTAAAGGAGTGTTGGAATGCTTATTTCTGGTTTCTAATGTACTTGCCTGAGAATCAAGATTATCCCTAGAGGATGTGGAATCTAATGGCCATCAAACACTGTGTCCCTTATTATCTCCCAAACATTTCCATTCTTATATTTTATACTTAATTTATACTTTCCTATACTGAATAGGAAGGGCATCCTTATCAGAAAAAAGAAATCAGAAAAGATGCAAAAGTATGTCAAACACCATTTGAGGTGATGCTTTATTACTCAACTTTCTCCTTCTTCATAATTACTTTTATTCTTTCACCACTTATACTGGTCCATGATCCTTCAAGTCACTTTCGTGACTGGGCTGGGGTCCCTTCCAGCTCTAATTCTATATGATTCTACTATGTGAAGTTTGCTTCTAGTGAAGGTTCTACACTGTGAAGTTTGGAGGGTGCCAAGGCCAACTGGATCCCATATCCCATTTCCCCCTGTTTTCTCCAGCAGATTATACCTGCAATTCATTTCCTCCCTCTCTTGACTTTTATCTTTACTCTGTCGACTGGTTCCTTTCCTCCTACCTTCAAACTTCCCCATTTCTCCCCCCACCCACTAAAAACATCTTCATTAGACCGTAGCATTCCTTCATGTTGCCATCATATATCTCTCCTCCCCTTTTCAGGAAAACTCTCTGAAAAAGTTTTCTGCACTCACTTCTTCCTCTTCCTCACCCCTCAATGCTTTTCTATTTAGCTTTTGACCTCATCACTCAAATGAAAATAATTTCTTCAAAGTTACCAAATCGTTGTGTTTTTTTTTCCCACTTCAAATTATTCTTAACCTTTCTGCTTTATTTGACACTGTTGACAACCCTATCCTTCTGGATCTTGTTTCATCTCTGGATTTTTATGATACTATTTTCTATTGGTTTTCCTTCTACCTGTTCAACCTCTCTTCAGTCTCTTTTGCTGATTCCCAGTCCTCATCACAACCCTTTCCTGTGGGTGTTTCTTAAGATTTGTCCTAGGTCCTCTCTGTATATGTTTTCTTGGTAACCTCATCAAATACCAGAGGGTTTTTTTTTGGAGGGCAATTGGGGTTGTAACTTGCCCAAGGTCACATGGCTAATAAGTGTTAAGTGTCTAAGGCCAGGTCCTCCTGACTCCAGGGCCGATGCTCTATTCGCTGCGCTACCTAGTCACCCCAATACCAGAGGTTTAATTATTATTCCCATACAGACAATTCACAGATCTGAATATCCAATTCCAGTCTCTCTCTTGAGGTTCAGTCCCAATTTACCAAATGCCTATAGGATATTTCATACTGGATGTATCAGAAACATCTTACACTCAACATTTTTAGACCCAAATTAACTGTCATTCCCATTAAAACTTCCCTTTTCTAAATTTCACTTTTTTTTGTCACCACTATCTTTCCTATGACTCAGGTTTATAATCTTGACATTAGCCTCAATTCTTCTCTCTCTGTCTCTGTCTGTTTGTCTGTCTCTCCCTTTCCTCTCTCTGTTTTTGTCTTTCTGTCTCTGTCTCTTACTCCCTTTCCTCCATCCCCAATGACATTTGATGTTATCAAATCTTACCATTTCTACCTTCGCAAAATGTCTCACATATGACCTGTTCTCTCTACTCACAAAGCTACCACATTAATGCAGGCCCTCATCTCTCACCTAAGATTATTGCAACCATTTCCTCATTAAACTCTCTGCTCCAAGTCTCTTTCCACTTGAGTTTTTCCTACACACAGTTGTCAAAGCGATTTTCCTTAAGAACATGTCTGAAAAAAAAAAAGAACATGTCTGACCACATGACTCCCCTACCTAATTGACTCCAATGGATTCCTATTGCCTCTAGGATAATAAACTTATCTGTTTAGCTTTTAAAATCTACACAACCTAGTCCCAATCTATTTTTGCCACCTCCCTGGACATTATTCCTCCTCCTGTACTTTGTGATCTAGCCATACAGACTTTTGTTCTTCACACAGGACATCCCATCTCTTGACTTCATGCCTTTGCACATTGGTCCATGCCTAGAATGCACTCTCTCTTTTAAAATTTATTTATTTATTTGTTTTCAACATTTATTTTATAAGAATTTTGAGTTCTAAATTCCCCCCACCCCCTCTACTTTCTCCTCCCCAAGATGGCATGCAACCTGATATAGGCTATACATGTACAATCATATTAAACATATTTCCACATAAGCCATGTTGTGAAAGAAGAATCAGAGCAAAAAGGAAAAACCATGAGAAAGTAAAAATAAAAAAGAGAGAAAATAGTAGAAATCGATCTGCATTCAGTCACCATAGTTTTTTCTCTGGATATGAATAGCATTGTCCCTCATGAGTCTTTTGGAATTGTCTTAGATCTTTGCATTGCTCAGAAGAGCTAAGTCTAGCAGAGCCAAGATGGTGGAGTAAAAGCAGGGACTTGCTTGAACTCCCCCCAAACCCCTCCAAATACCTATAAAAATGACTCTAAATGAATTCTAGAGCAGCAGAACCCACAAAATGACAGAGTGAAACATGTCTCCAGCCTAAGGCAGCCTGAAAGGTTTGCAGGAAGGGTATATCACACCTGGCTGGGAGCAGAGCATAGTCCAGTGTGGGTTGTGCCAAGGGCAGACAGGGGCTGAACAGGTCTCAGGGGACTGAATCGCTGGCAGCTATGGCAGTTTTGAGACTTCTCAACCTACAAATGTCAAAGACAGCATGGAAGGTCAGTGGGGGAACCCTGCGGGACCTGGGTGAAAGAGGAGCATGGTCTGGCCCCAGCCCTGGGATTGCAGACGTGGTGGTGGCAGTGATGGTGGTATCAGCAACAACAGTAGCTACTGCTTCTGGAAGTCTGGACCCACAGATAGTGGGGGAGCAAGTGGCTGATGCAAACCCCCTGAAGCCTGGAACAGTACACCCACCCCCACCCCCACTGGAAGCAGAGTCCTACCTTGACAAAGAGTTAGAAAGGCAAGTATTTGACTGTGAAGATGAGCAAACAGCATAAACAAAAGTCAGACTATAGAATCTTACTTTAGTGACAAAGAAGATCAATACATACAACCAGAAGAAGACAACAAAGTCAAAGCTCATCCAGAAAAAGCCTCCAAGAAAAATAAGAATTGATTTCAAGTCATGGAAGAGCTCAGCAAGGATTTGGAAAATCACATAAGAGAAGTAAAGGAAAAATTTGGAAGAAAAATGAGTGATACAAAATAATCATGAAAAATTAGTCAATAGCTTGCTAAAGGAAACCCCCCCAAAAACTGAAGAAAATAACACCCTAAAAATAGACTAGGGGCAGCTAGGTGGCACAATGAGTAAAGTGCCAGCCCGGAGTCAGGAGGATCTGGGTTTGGATCCGGCCTCAGACACTTAACACACACACACACACACACACACACACACACACACACACACACTAGCCATGTAACCTTGGGCAAGTTACTTAACCCCAATTGCCCTCCAAAAGGAAAAAAAAAAGACTAACCCAAATGGCAAAAGAGGTCTAAAAAGCCAATGAAGAAAAGAGTGCCTTAAAAATAAAAATTGGCCAAATGGAAAAGGAGGTCCAAAAGTTCCCTGAAGAAAATAATTCCTTAAAAATGAGAATGGAGCAAATGGAAGCTAATGACTTCATGAGAAATCAAGATACAATAAAAGAGAACAAAAAGAACGAAAAAAATAGAAGACAATGTGAAATATCTCATTGGAAAAACCACTGACTTGGAAAATAGATCCAGGAGAGATAATTTAAAAAGTATTGGACTACCTGAAAGCCACCCTCAAAAAAAGAGCCTAGACATCATCTTTCAAGACATTATCAAGGAAAACTTCCCTGTTATTCTAGAACCAGAAGGCAAAATAGAAATTGAAAGAATCCACTGATCACCTCTTGAAGGAGTTCCCAAAAGGAAAACTCCTAGGAATACTGTAACCAAATTCCAGAGTTTTCTGAAATCTGTCTGATCACCATTTCTTATGGAACAATAGTATTCCATTACATTCATATACCACAACTTGTTCAGTCATTACACAACTGATAGGGCATCCCATAAATTTTCAATTCTTTGCCACCATAAAAAGAGCTGCTATAAAATATTTTGTACATGTGGGTCTTTTTCCCATTTTTATGATCTCTTTGGGATACAGACCTAGTTGTGGTATTGCTAGATAAAAGGGTACAAACAGTTTTATAGCCCTTTGGGCATAGTTCCAAATTGCTCTTCAGAAGGGTTGGATCAGTTCACAACTCCACCAATAATACATTAGTGTTCCAATTTTCCCACATCTTGTCCAACATTTATCATTTTCCAGTTTTGTCATTCTAGCTAATCTGATAGGTGTGATGTGGTACCTCAGAGTTGTTTTGATTTTCATTTCTCTAATCAATAGTAATTTAGAGCATTTTTTATATGACTATAGATAGCTTTAATTTTTTCATCTGAAAACTGCCTGTTCATATCCTTCGACCATTCCCAAGTGCAGCTAGATGTTTGATAGCCATGCTTTAGGCAACCATCTAAATGCTTTAGATGTTTAGATGCTCTAAGTTAAAGAGAAATTGCCAGCGTGCTTTGGTAAAGGAAATTTTGTCATCTGGGAGTTCTTTATATTAGTGAAGTGACAGGTCTAGTCCTTATCCTTTGTTCCCCTATTATTATTAGTGATACAAACAAAAAGTGTCCTAGGGAATATATCATAGTCCTTTCCAATTAAATTCATAGTGATTTATTCATACGGGGTTCTGGAGGGAAATGAGTATTTTATTCTTGCAAAACTGAAAGAAAAACAACCAAACAACAAACCCCACCACTCTCAAACCTTAGGTCTTTTTCTGACTGACTTTTCTGCTAAATATCCTTTCTTGGCTATTGCATCAATCTGCTCTCCCCACTTCTTGCTTCTCTGCTAACTGAGTGTTCTAAGTATTGCTGACTGAGTTGTGAAAGACAAGTAGTAGAATTAAACGTCTGCAAACATTTGGGAGCTGTCTCCTGGAAAACAGAGGGCAAAGGTGTATAAGTAGACCTTGCACTAGGATCCACTAGTTGGAGTAACAGGCAGGAAAGGACCTATGTTAACCCCCAAAGCTAAAGAATTGCTTTGGTCAGTTAAATTGATGTAGTTGGTCTCACAGCCTCTGTCTGCACAGTCATCAGAACAACCAGGAGAAAAAATGAAGAGTTCAGTCAATCGGTGAATTGCTTTGTGTGAAAAACACCTGTCAGCAGGAGCTGTCAACAGGTAAATGCCTCTAGGCACTGAGACAGAGGTCCCAGCAGGAAGTAAGCCCATTTGTTGGGTACTGTAATCAGAAGTCAGCTACAGGAGAGGTGCCTGCCTTCACCAAGGAAGGGAAGAAAGATACATACACGCAAAGGTGATGCAGGGATGGAGGGAGGTACACAGTGCCATGCAATCTGGCCTCTGCTATTAACACCTGGGTGACCTTGAGTATGTCACCTAAGCTCTGTGTAAAAAAAAGGGGTAGGAGGGAACTAGACCAGATCTCTGGGCCCTATCAGTAGTGAATCCTATGATGTTCAGACCAGACATGGATGCATTTAAAAACAGGTGCAAAGCAACTTCATGCCAAGCCTGTTAAACTCTTCTATTCTGACCTTGTCTCCTATTGTATTTATGACCTGACTTCCTTCAGGGATTTTGGATTGACTGCTAAGCCTTTGTGTTTGCCACTGCAGCTAGGAATAATATTTTCAAGTTATCTTCCCACCTCCAACCCCTTGTGATGATAACAGATAAAACTGTTCAGGAAGAAAAGCTATAGTCTTGTACTCATCAGCTGCCACCACAGTTGAAGGCAGTTAGCAAGAGCTAACAAATATTATTGTCAGGGACTCTTCTACTGTTGGTAATCTGATCAGCTGCCTTGCTCAGTCTTACTGAGGAGGGCCATTGTAAATTAGGAATTCTGTGTAATTTCTCAGCCAGAGATGCCCATGCAAAGATGATGTGAAACAAGGAAATCGGAAGTCATTACATCCTAAGGAACCCTAGAGATCATCTTGTTCATTCTCTTCATTTTATAGATGTGGAAACTGAGGTCCAGAGAGGTTGAATGTTTTGGCCAAGGTCATAAAGATAGTAAATTGAAATCAAACAATCAACAAGCATTCATTTGGTTTTTGTTTTGTGCCAGATACATTGCTAGGTACTAAGGATCCAAATACAAGAAACCAACAGTCCCTGACTTCCAGGAACTTATAGGAAATTTAAACTCAGTTTCATTGATTTTCAGATAATGGGCTTAACAATGTTGATTAATTTTCCTTGCAAAAATCCTCTACTACAATGTTTAGAGCCTAGCCTGTGGTATGAGTTTTGTATGTCTTTTTGGATCATCCCATTTAGAATTATGTTCCAAAAGAATATAAGGAAGCTCCTTGAGAACAAAGCCTGTTTTTGCTTTTCTATTTGAACCCCCAGCATCTAGCAAATATAATGTTTGCACAGGGTAGATACTTGATAAATTAATTACAGACTGTGGGCTAAAAGTGATACCTTAGAGGTATTTAGTCCAACACCCTTATTTTATAGATAAGGGGACTAAAGCTCAGAACAGTTAAATGACTTGCCCAAGGTCACAGAGGTACTAAGTATCAGGATTTGAATGTCTTCAGCTTGTTTATTGAATTAGCACAGAGGTATGTGCCTTGTTTCTATGTTCTTGCCTCTTTCCCAAAATGAACAGCACCCATTGAGACACAAATGCCTTTGGTGCTGGTAAGATAGTGTTGAATCCAACTCAGTGTTGGGACTTTACTCTGGTGCTGAGCTATTTTGATTAAGGGGGTTAGGGAAATGAATGAAAACTACATCTAGCCAGCCCCAGATCACACTCCACATGCTATCTATCAGGACACCAGCACCTACCCATCTATGGTGGGCATCTTGCCAGCTGCTCTTCTGAAATCCACATACCCGCACCCTGTTCCCATTTTCTACAACATACTCTTGCTTTGGGCATAATAATCAAATCAATTCTACCAATGGTCCTGGAAAGATCATGGCACTCTACTTCCTTTTAGCCTTAGGCTAAATCCTTGTGACTACCCAGGCCAAAGTTCTTTTCCCTGGCTACCATTGGGCAGTTTGTGTTATATTCCCTTAATGGACTCAATCAATCAATGAACATTCGTTAAATTTAAGGGCTAGGTGCTAGGGAATTTAGCTGGGGAGGACAATATACATGTATATAGATAAATGCAAAATTTATAAGATGTAAGTTGAGGACAGATACAGTCTCATTGTGTATTTGCATTTTTTTTGTTTTGTTTTGTTTTTGGAGGGGGGAAGGCAAGGCAATTGGAGTTAAGTAACTTGTCCAAGGTCACACAGATAGTAAGTGTTAAGTGTCTGAGACTGGATTTGAACTCAGGTCCTCCTGACTTCAGAGCCTGTGCTCTATTCACTGTACCACCTAGCTGCCCCACATATTTTCATTTCTAACACATGGTTCAGTACCTCACATAAAATAAGAGTGTAATGAATGCTTGTTGATGGATTAGTTATTTTGATTCCTGGAAGAACAAAGTTCACTGGGTAGGGAACCAATAAGTTCTATTTGGGGGTAATAGAAAAAACTGTAGCACTAGCCTATGAGATCCTTGAGAACATGGACAGTCCCCCCCGCCCCCCAGTGGCTAGCACTTAGTAGGTGTTTAATCAATGTTTGTTGCTTTGTTGACTTCAGGGATTATGGCCACCAATGGGATCTAAACTAGTCTTTTATCTGAAATTATGGTGCTGACACTCCCCTTTGCTTCCATTCTAAAGTAAATGACATCTGGAGATGAAAATAGAGCCCTCTTCACACTGAATGAACAGGAAGACTGACTTTTTTTTTTCATTAAATGAACTACTTTTGGGAGCTGAAGCAACCAATTAGACTGGTGTCATGGAGGCAGAGCATAAATCAGTCATATACACTGAGCCTTGGCATTGTGCTCAGACCACTCAGGGAAGGAAATATCAGTCAACTCTAGATTATTCATGTTTGAAAACCTCTGGTTATGAGTACTACTGTAGATCTAAAAAAGTGGGGGTTATACAGTAAGTCAAATGACAAGATACTGATTATTAAAGAATTTAACATCTAAAGGGAAGAGATAAAATAGCTGTCACTGAGACTTGATAGGTAAAAGGAAAATCCTTTGGATTAAATTATACCCTTCTAGAGCCATACTCTATGGCTGGAGATAATATTTAATATTTAAGGGGAAAGGAGGAGATGAGACAGGAAAAGCACTGTATATTAAGAAGATCATGGTGGAGAGTTTCAGGGAAAAGACCAAAAGAGGTGAAAATAGAAGTTACATTGCCATTGGAGTACTTTACAGATCACTTCCACAGAAAAAGGAGTTGAAGAAGTTGATCATAGGGCAGATATAGAGGATTGTTAAGGTGACATGGGAGTGGAGGTGGGAGGGGGGACCTTAATTTTCCAGAAATATGCTGAACCTCTCTACTAAAAGTAGACTCGCTAATATTTTAAAAATTCATTTCAATACAATTTTGCCTTCTAAAAGGTGGAAGATATTATGAGAGGAAGTTTTTTTTTTCTTTCTGGACTTGATTCTCACAAGCTAGTAGAACTGGTTGCTGAAGTGTCATTGAAAGGAACATTGAAATTGGGGATGGGGGATGTGGACTACTCCAATGGAGAATTTCTGATTGAATAGGGGAGGCAATCAGACATAGAATAGATTTTTGGAGAGCAGATTTCAAAAGATTCAGGGAAAATATGACTGGGGTCCCATGGCTGAAAATTCTATGGAAGCAAAAAGCCCCAAAGTGATGGGATGTGCTCAGGAATGAAATTCCAAAAAACAGAATGAAAAGCAACTCACAAAAATAAAGAAGAGAAAAAGAGGTTGCTGGAAGAGACTGACAGAGATGAGCAAGGAATTCAACAACCAATCAAAATACTTAAAGATATACAGGGGATGAGCCCATAATCGAGTAAGAGAAGATAAATGCTAGAAGTATAACCCAGTCCTGTGAGAACGGGCTAAAGTGAGTTGAGTGAACCAAGACTGGGGAAGTCTACTGAAGACAAGAAGTAGATTGTTCGCTATATTGAGGAAAATCAAAGCAGGAACAGAAGGACAGGAGTAAGCATTTATGAAATACCTACTATGGGCCAGGCTACCCATTTTACAAATATTATTATAAATATCAATCCTCACAATGACCCCATGAAGCAAGCACTATTATTATGCCCCTATTACAGATGAGGAAACTAAGACAGACAAAGGGTAAGTATCCAGGGTCATGCAACCGGTAATTGTCTGAGTTGATTTGAACTCATGTCTTCCCGACTCCACACCCAGCACTTTATCCACTTCTGCCACTTAGCTGCCAGTAGGGGATAAGACTACTGGTTTGAGCAGATTTGATGATGATGACTGAAGAAAAAGAGGATATAGAACTATTCAACTCTTATTTCATTTTTGTTTTCTTTGCCAAGAGGGCTGGAGAACAGTGGAAACAGGAAAACTCCTAGAGCCTTCGGAGACCAATAGCAGCTGCTTAACTTATTCCCTTCAATCAACATCGCTCCCACCCACAAATTAATCCTAATGGGAGTCCAAATACTTCGGGAAAAGGTGTACGCTAAGCCCATATAGAGCTATAAAAGACACCATTCTTCTTCCATAGATATGGAAATGGAGGGAAGCTGAATCTTCGATGAGGGAGGGGACAATTAAAACTCACAATCCCTTCCTGAAGTCTCAGGAAAGTTTTCCAGTTTTTCAGAGACGATGGCTGCTTCACAGACTTCTACTTAGTTACTATAGACATCCATAGGTCTGACAGATATGTGATGGGCATCTGGAATTCTTTCAAGCAAACCATGTAAAGAAAGAGCATCAGTGTTCCAGGAACAGTACATCTTCACATCATGAGACTTTCATGTTTGTGAAAGAGGAAAATGAACTGGGTCTCCAATGTTCCAGTTATTTTCTTCCTGGGAGGAGCTTTCAATTTGATTTTCTTTAGCTACTGTTCCCTGAATGACAAACTTCTCTGACACAAGGAAGGGGGAAGGGAATTGGGTTTAATTGGGCTGAGGTTTGCTCCAATAATGCCAATGTCCCTTTGTGTTCTCACTCACTGCCAAGTTAATACTGAATGGTTGATTGTTAATGGGGGAGACATTGATGGGGGCTCATGAACAACCATACCAGAAACATAGCTCCTCAAGGTTATCCCCTAGAACATTGAGAGACAGTAGCAACTGTATGTTCTGGGGGCCTCAGCCCGTGAGTGTGAGTACCCATTTGGGGTAGCAGCCTCAGAGGATGCTATAGTGAATGTAGACAGCTAGGTTGGGCCAAGAGCCAGGAAGACTCATCTTTGTGAGTTCAAATCTAGCCTCAGATATTCCTGTGACCCTGGGTAAATCACTTTATCCAATTTGTCTCAGTGCATCATCTGCAAAATGATTTGGAGAAGAGAATGGAAAATATTCCAGGATCTTTGCCAAAAAAAACCAAACCAACCTAAATGGGGTCACAAAGAGTCAGATAAGACTGAAATGAATCAACAACTTAGTGGATTTGATTATCCAATTTACAGATGACACAGAAATTGGGAGGAATAAACTAACACATTAAAATGAGAGAGTTAGGATCCAAAAAGAATATTTGACCAAAACCTATTAAAGGGGAATTTAGTCAGAATAAATGGAAAAATTTTACCCCTGGTTTAAATGTCAACTTTTCATGTACAAGATAGGAGAACCATAGATGGCTTCGTATGAAAAAGACCTAAAACTTTTGTTGGACTCCAAACTCAATACAATTCAACTTTAAAGGGGCATAAAATTCAGAACAAGGGAGAGAGTCTCACCACATATTGTGAACCATTCTGTTGTTCACTCATTTCAGTCATGTCTGACTCTTTGTGACCCTATTTAGGGTTTTCTTGGCAAAGATACTGGAATGGTTTGCCCTTTTCTTCTCCAGTTTGTTTTGCAGATGAGGAAACTGAAGTAAACAGGGTTAAGTGACTTGTCTAGGGTCACATAGCTAATAAGTATCAGAGATCAGATTTGAACTCAGGAAGATGAGTCTTCCTGACTCCAGGTGGGGCACTCTATTTACTGGGTCACCTAGCTGCTCCAGTTCTGTTCTAGTTATCAAATTTTAGGAAAGTATTGGAGCAGACAATTTGCTGTGCCCATTTAGTTATGGGATTTTAAGTGAATGTTTTTGGGGGCTAGTTCTGACAGAGCTAGTCTCTGGCCACTGCTATGGATGGTACCATTTCTCCTTTTCTGTCTCTGAGCTCAGGTAGTCAAGAGGCACTGTTGCACCTGAGGTCAGGAAGAGCTGTGTTTGAATCCTGCTCTTGTCTAGCCATGTTACAAGGATAAGTCAGTTAAACTCTCTGAGTACTGTATACATGTCAGCAAATGGCATACATCACAGATTTGGGGGGGGGGTGTATCACTCCTTTAATGGGATGGTTTGGGGTCATGTCAAAATAAACATCAAAATGAATAAGGGGAGGAAAGTAAAGAGAAAAAGAAGGGAACCAAGGCAGCATTTATGCAGTGGAAAAAAGTGAAAGATTTTTGGGGCCAGAAGATCTGCATTCATGGGCCAGCTCCCCTACTTACTAGCTGTGTAACCCTGAGCAAATTACCTTAACCTCTCTCAGGGGAATCTCAGTTTCTTCATCTGTAAAATGGGGAAAATATTCCTTTCACTACTTTCCTAACAGAGCTGTTGTGGGGGAAAGAACTTTGTAAACCCTGAAGTCTTGTAGCAATGTGAGCTATTATTTCAGCCACTTGAGTCCTGCCTTTAACAAAAGAATCCCTTTTACAAGGCTGACCATTCATTCATCAGAATGACTTGCCATGCACAAAGAGGAATTCCCACCCACACCTCCTGCCCCCAAACTCCACATCTTTAAAGATAACAAAAGCTCATGTCATGTTCATGTCTTTCTGAGTTCCTGCTCTGACCCCAAGCAATGGTCTGGGTGAATCAGCTTACTCTGACACACTTCCTCTCCTTTAAGAATTTAGTCTCTACTCTGACACATCTTGACGCAGCCCTTTTGGAAGGTGGTGAAAAATTGGATTTCCATGGGCTGAAATCAATGTGTTAAGTGCGCTTTGCCGTTTCTTTTAAAAATCTGGTCACAGAACAAGGTTTCATTCCAGAGGGGTGACAGTATCAAGCTTGATGTCTCTGCAGCAGGGTTCACACATCCTGCATGCTAAGTGTCTTCAGTCTCAGTCCCCAAGCTCCGGTGACGTGAGGGACTGGAGAGCTATTTCTATTTCACAATTGATTGTGATAAAGGGAAAATCCATTTCCTGATATCAAGGCAACCCCCCTATCTGTTTTACAGTCTGCGATGGGGTGAAGGGGATGTGATAAAGAACTCTCCGGAAACATTCTGTCTTGATTTTCCTTTTGTACCAACAGCTAAGTGAAGTGAACGCTTTTGCTTGGGTCCTCATACAGAACTTAACTGCATCATCATTGCCTGCAGTTCAGGCGCACGCTAAATAGGTTCTGTCTCAAGGGACTGGAGTGCTGGAAAAGGACCTAGTGTGGCTTTTCCCATCTTCCTCCATCTTAACTGCACCTCAGGTGCTGCTCTGGGCTATTGGAGGATGGGGGCCAAGAGTGGGGAAGAGGCATTCATACTTTCTTCCCCCTTGGAATTACTTCGGCTGTTTTGCTTATTTATTTCTTTTTGGTCCAATCCCTGGATTTCATTAGTCTCTAGGGAAATCACTATGTGAAAACTCTCTTCGCTGACGCAGATCAGGAACTCATTTATAATTCATATGTACCTCGGAATGTTGCTTGGGGGCGTTGAGATTTGCCTAAGGTTAAACCACGGGTTTGTGTCAGAGGCATGATTTGAATTCAGGTCTTTCTGATTCTAAGTTCGTCCCTCTGTTCAGCATAGCACAAAGACTTAGATGTGTAGGTTCATGTATAATTTATATTTACTTATGTGTTGTATATTGTATCCTCCTAGCACGGAGGTTTTTAACATTTCTCTCCTGTAGACCCCTTTGACTGTCTGGAAAAGCTCATGGACTTCTCAGAAAGGTTTAAAATGTATAAAATAAAATATATAGAATTACAAAGTAGGTCAATTATATTAAAATATGATTATCAAGATATCTTTAAAAAACAAGTTCATAAATCTCCAGACTAAAAACCCTTGCTTCCTAAAAGGAGAACTCCCAAAGGACAGAGTGGGTTTCATTTATGCCATTACATGCCCAGCACCTAACAACACAATATTATACACACACACACACACACATATGTGTGTGTGTGTGTATACATACATATATAGAGATGTATATACACACAAATACATAGGCAAGTATATGTACTTAAATGCAGTACATGTTTCTGAATTAAATTTGAAAGGAAAGGATGCTCTTTTCAGAAAGGTGGGAGATTGTGGGTATAAGTCAAGTCAACAAGCATTTATTAAGTGTCTATTGTGTGTCAATCAGAGTACTGAGCATATAGGATGTGAAGAAAACATAAAAAGTCTCTCCTCTCATGGAGATCACAGTCTAATTCACATACACGGTCAGATCTGGTTGCATGCTGAATTATTTAAAACAGTTTTTTTTTTTCTATTACAAGGGTAAGAATAGGAGGCAGATCACCAGAAATGACTATGATTTAAAAACAAAAGATATTTTTAAAAAAACTAAAAAAAAAAAAAGAATAGGAGGAGAAGGAGGGATACGGGAAGTAAGGGGGAAAGAAAGAAAAGGGGAAAAGACCTATCTTGTACATAGCAGATACTCCATAGAGAAGTTTTTGAAAAGGGGAAGAAAAAAGGGGAGCGCAAAGAAATAAACTGAATTGGAGTAGTTTCTCTTGCTTTAAACTGCTTTCCTATGCTTTTATCTCTGCAACTCTCCACCTGTTGAGGCCAATTTCAAGGCCAACTCAAATGATAACTGCTCCAAAAAATGTCCTCTAGTACCCCATTTGGAAATACAACCTTTTGTTTTTTTGTTCTAGTGTGCTTTTTGTGTTTTATGTCTATTAGAATTAATGTCTAAGTCTTATCTCTCTATTGGACTGTAATCTCCATAATGGGAAAGGATTGCATTTTACTCATTTTGATATTTCCCTTATTGCCTAGCACAATGTTTTTGTCTGGTAGGAGATTAACAAATACTTGTTGAATTAGATTTGGATAAAAGACATGATGATTATCTCTAAAGAATTTTTCATCTTATTGGAGAAATATGAATCATTGCACATATATGAAATGGCTAGAAAACAGTCAGAGTGCAGTATGGTATAAAATTGATTGTTTCATTTGTGCATTTTAGTGCCCAAGGAGGAAATATGGCATAGTCAATTAAAAAAAAAACCAACCTTGAAATTTGGGTTCAAATTCTGACACTGACTATGTGACCTTGGGCAAGTCAGTTGACTTGTCAGAATTCTAGGTAACCCTCTGATGATAAATTGCAGGGAAAGTGCCAACCTGCCTTGTCAAGGGAGTTTCTTTATTTGGGAATTCCCTATAATGCTTTAAGATTTCCAAAAACCCTTGCAAATAATTCGGGGGGGGGGGGTAGGTATTATTTTATAGTTGAGGCAGGATTTGACCGCAGCTCTTTTTGACCTAGTTCTGGTGCCTTATTCACTGTGCCACCTTGCTGCCTATTCCAGTGAAATTTCAGGTCCAGTCCCTATATCTATTAAAGTGCCAAAAGGATGCAAAAAATAGACTCACAGAATCTCTGAGTTTGAAGAAATCTCAGAAGCATTTAATCTAATCAAGTGGTTAGCAATTTCTTTGCTAAAAGACTTCAAGTGAGAGCAAACCCACTATTTCCTATTTCATTTTTGGATAGTTAGAAAATGTTCCTTACATTGAGCCTAAACTCCTTTTTTTCCTTTGCAGGGCCTGTGCTCATCCCTTACTGACTAGAGATGGGTTTTGGTGGCCAGTGGTAACAGCTGGACAGGTTGGGCAAAACTGATTAAGGTCTACTGTAGTTGGAGAATTGTTATAATCTCTCTCTATCTCTCCCCACCCCTCCAACAATAAAAAAAAAATGCAAAGAAAACCCTCATAGCAAATATGTATTGTCAACTGAAGCAAAATTTCTCATTGCCCATATCCAAAAATGTTTGTCTCCTTTTGCATTTTTAATTCATCATTTCTCTTTGACTCCCTATACTCTGATTGGCCCTGCATTGTCCAGCGTTCTAAAGGTTTTCAAAATTGTTTTTCACTGTAAGGGTGTTGTCATTGTATATGGGGTTCCCTGGTTCTGCTTGTTCACTCTGCATCAGTTCATGGAGGTCTTCTTAGTTATTTTTCTGAAACTATCAATTTCATGATTTCTTATGATATGATCATGTTCCATTGTATTCATGTATCAGCTGCTTCCTAATAAGGTGGGTATCTTATTAGTTTTCAGTTTTTTTCCTCCTATGAAAAGAGCTGCTATAAATGTACATCATTTTCTTTTTTCTTTGATATCTTTGGGTTGTTCTCTAAGAGATATTTCCAGTACTTCAAAGGATCTGTGACCTTACCAGGGGTGATCCTTTCTTCATCACCCTTGCATGCCCTCTTGTCCTATGTGTAGCTCTTTGTTGTGTCTTTCCACAGGTTCTTTAAAAATACTGAAAACCTTTCAATTATTCCTTAAATATTTGTGTGTATGTTAGTGTAGAACTCAGGTTGCCTACTTGTTAAATCTCTCTATTTATTCTTTTTCTAGTTGTACCTATCCTCAATTACATAATTTATTTCAGTTCTCTGATGTATTTTGCTTTTTCTCAACCCCTCTTTATTCTAGAACCTTCTCTCTTAATTATTTCCTATTTATCTTGCATGTAGTTTGTGTATATGTGTATGTATATATGTTTTCTTGTTGTCTCATTAGATTTTGAACTCATTGAGGACAGGAATTGTCTTTTGCTTCTTTTTGTACCACCAGGGCTTAATACAGTGTGTGACTCTGAGGAGATGCTTAATAAATATTTATTGAGTGACTGAAATATGTTATTGCCTACCTAGCTTGCATCTTTTTATTGCCCTTTGGGTCATGTGCATTTCTGATCTTTTTGAGATTATAGTGTTGCATATTTCAGACCACATGTGGCCCTCTAGGTCCTTAAGTGCAGCCCTTTGAGTCCAAGTTTTACAGAACAAATCCTTTTATTAAGGGGATTTGTTCAGTGGAGTTTGGATTCAGTCAAAGGGCTGCACTTGAGGACCTAGGGGGGCAGATGTGGTCTTGAGACTGAAGGTTCTCCACCCCTGGTAGCATCAAAGGAAAAATGAAGGACTTTTAAAATAGAGAGAAATTTGTGAACATTGAAAATACTACAGTTTTTTAAGCTCCATTCTACCTAGGCACTTCCTTCTATCAAACTCTGGATTCAGTTCAGATTCAAGCCATACTCTTTGACCAATATATCTGTAGTGATAGATGAGTTTAGTGGACTTACATATTCTGCTGCATATTATAATGTGAATAATACCTATTCTTCATCCGTTTGGTTTTTACCATGTGAATTATGAAACTATCCTCTTTTGAAAGAATGAGAATCTCTCTGAAGATTCTTTTTTTTCCTTTCAGAAGTTATTTACTTATTTTTAGTTTTCAACATTCATTTCCACAAGATTTTGAGTTCCAAATTTTCTCCACATCTCTCCCCTGCACCACACTCCAAGATGGCAAGCATACTGATTACCCCTTCCCCCAGTCTGCCCTCCTTTCTATCTCCCCCATACCCTCCTCTTACCACCTTTTCTCTTAATTTCTTGTAGGGCAGAGAGATTTCTATACCCCATTGCCTGTATACCTTATTTCCCAGTTGCATATAAAAACAATTTTTAGCATTTGTTTTTAAAACATTGAGTTCCAGATTCTCTCTCTTCTTTCTTCCTCACCCACCCACATTGAGAAGACAAGCAATTCAATATAGATTATACATGTGTAGCTATGCAAAACATTTCTGTAGTAGTCATCTTGTGAAAAACTATATTTCCCTCCATCTTATCCTGTCCCCCATTTATTCTACTTTCTCTTTTGACCCTGTCCCTTTTCAAAAGTATTTGCTTCTGACTATCCCCTCTCTCAATCTGCCCCCTGTCTGTCATCCCACCCATATCTCCTTTCCCCTTACTTTCATGTAGAGTAAGATACTCAATTGAGTGTGTATGTTACTACCTCCTTAAGCCAAATCCAATGAGAGTAAGGTTGACTCATTCCCTTTCACATCCTTACTCTTCCCCTCCATTGTAACAACTTTCTTTTGCCTCTTTTAAGTGAGATAATTTGCCTTATTCTATCTCTCTCTTCTCTCCTAGCTCCTTTGACTTTCATAATATCATATTCTAAGCCCTTCAATCCCTTAATGTAGAAGCTGCTGTATCTTGTGTTATACTGATTGTGTTTCCACAATAGTAGAATTGTTCCTTCCTGACTGCTTGTGATATTTTCTCCTTGACCTGAGAACTCTGGAATTTGGCTATGATATTCCTAGGAGTTTTCTTTTTGGAATCTTTTTCAAGAGGTGATTGGTGAATTCTTTCAATTTCTATTTTGCTCTCTGGTTTTAGAATATCAGGACAATTTTCCTTGAGAATTTCTTCAAGGATGATTTCTAGGTTCTTTTTTTGATCATGGTTCTCAGGTAGTCGAACAATTTTTAAATTATCTCTCCTGGATCTATTTTATAGGTCAGTGGTTTTTCCAATGAGATATTTAACATTGCCTTCTATTTTTTCATTTGTTTGGATCTGTTTTATAGCATCTTGATTTCTCATAAAGTCATTAGCTTCTAATTGCTCCAAACTAATTTTGAAGGAATTATTCTCTTCAGTAAGTTTTTGAAATTCCTTTTCCATCTGGCAAATTCAGCTTTTTAAGGCATCCTTCTCCTCATTGGCTTTTTGGAACTCGTTTCCCATTTGGGCTAGCCCATTTTTTAAAGTTGTTATTTTCTTCATTATTTTTGTGGATCTCCAAGCTGTTGATCCATTTTTCATGATTTTCTTGCATTCCTCTCATTTCTCTTCCCAATTTTTCCTTTACTTCTCTTATTTGATTTTCAAAATCCTTTTTGAGCTCCTCCAAGGCCTGTGACAAATTCATATTTTTCTGGGAGGCTTTTGATGCAGAAGTTTTGACTTTGTTGTCTTCTTCTGGTTGTATGTTTTGTTCTTTGTCACCAAAATAAGATCCTATAGTCTGATTTTTCCCCCTCTGATTTCTCATTTTCCCAGTCAAACACTTAGCTTTCTAACTCTTTGCCAAGGTAGTACTCTGCTTCCAGAGTGGAGAGTGCTTTGTCCTAAGTTTCTGGGGTTTTGCACAGCTGTTGTCGGTTACTTCTAGGCACCTGCAAATTTTCAGTTCTTCTAAGGTAGTATGATCAAAGGAGAGGTGTTTACTTTTCTCCTGGCCTATGGTCTGGTCTGTGAGTTACCACAAGCACTCTTTTCTGCCTCAGAACTGTGAGAAGGATGCTATCTCCGCAGCCACCACAAGCTCTGCTCGTCAGTGCTCCTCCTCACCCCAGGACTACAACCCAAGGCTGTGACCCAGATCTAAGCAGGTCAAAGCAAAAGAATCCTGCCGAGAGCCAGCAAAGAGATTCCTGCAATTGTCCTCTGATTATCCACTTGATTCCCCCACCATCTGTGGGTCTGGAGCTCCAGAAGCAGCTACTACTGCTGCTATTGCCACTGCTACCACCTCTGCCACCCCAGGGCTGGGGCCAGACTGCACTCTTCTCTCACCCATGTCAGACAAAGTTTCCCCACTGACCGCCATAGATGCCAGTGATTCAGTCCCCTAAGGCTTGCTCTGGCCCAATCTGTGGCAGTGTGGCCCATGCGGGACTGCGCTCCGCTCCCAGCCAGGTGCGATAGATCCTTGCTGTTGGCCTACCAGACTGTCTTCAGCTAGAGATGTGTTTCACTCTGTCATTTTGTGGTTTCTGTAGCTCTAGAATTTATTCAGCATAATTTTTTTACAGGTATTTGGAGGTGTTTGGGGGAAGAGCTCAAGCAAGTTCCTGATTTGACTCCACCATCTTGGCTCCACCTCTCTGAAGATTCTTAATCATAATATAGTGTTCAATGAAACAATATCATCTACAAACAGGAGCATCTAGGAGCATCACGTGGAGGAAATCCCTCTTCTATCTGGACCCTATGCAGGATATTCTCATGACAAAGGTATAGCATTGCTCTCTCTCTCTCTCTCTCTCTCTCTCTCTCTCTCTCTATATATATATATATATATATATATATATATATATATGCAGGACCCTGTTTTATGCCTCAAATTAGACTGATAACCACCCAATGTTTATCATTTTAATTTTGTTTCTCAATGGATCTTATATGATCTTGATATATTTAAAGGTGACATTTTGTTTGAGGAAACTTTCAAAGCCATACTTTGCTATAAAATGCTATTGGAGTGGTGGTGGTGTGAACAGATGATAATCACAAAGCAATCTGATACTTAACACTTCTCAGTCAGCTGTGAGACTGAAGAATGTGGTCAACTGCAGAAAAGAATCTACAGAAGCCTGTTGCCTTTTCATGTTTTCATTAAGGATATTCTCAATATGTGCTTAGACCATTTTAAAATATTTTATTTTTCCAATTACGTGTAAAACAATTTTAAACATTTTTTTAAAATTGAGTTTCAAATGATCTCCCTCCTTCCCTTGCCTCCCCTCTCCCTGAGACAGCAAGCAATTTGATATAGTAAACCATTTTTGTTTAGGTTTTACTGAGGTAAAGAAAAAAAGTAGATATACGGATTGAATATATGGACACTACAAAGGAGGTGAGCCTCTGTGTTAACAATCTTGCTATAAATTTAACTAGAAAACAAAGAAATTGCTGCTAATTGGGAGGATGTATCCCATGTTCTCTTTGGAAAGATAAATGAGGCATTAGATAGAATTTGGTTCTTCATGTGGCTAAAGGCAACAAGCAACATAATTCCCTGGGTTACTTGGTAACATTGCCCTTCAAAGCTCATTCAGGGTGGGTGCAGGCAGTCAGAATACAATGTAACAGCTGAAGTTCCTATGCCAACATTTGCTATTGAGGTTGAAAAGGAAAACAAAATCTAGAAAGCACTTGAAAAGATCCTCCAAGCCAAGTCAAGGTATGCCTAGATACTTGGTGACTTCAGCAAGAAGGTAGAAACAGGAGAGAACAGTAGAAAATATGATCTAAGAGGATTAGGAAAAGAAAGAGATTAAAATAAGGTTCCTCCAGTTTGGAACTATGCCCAAAGAGCTATTAAACTGTGCATACCTCAACGATGCTACTACTAGATCTATACTACCGAAGGGGTCAAAGAAAAGGGAAAAAGACCAATATATACGCAAATATTTATAGCAGCTCTGAAGAGGATGATGAGACTCAGGAGTTGGGTCATTCAAAAGAATTCAAGAGGGAGATATTCTCCTAGAAAAGAGAGCCTTGTTGACATAAGAGCAGTGGGCAAGCCCAGGAAGGAGGGCTAGCACTTTGAAGGAAGAGAGGGATTTGTTTTTATACACAATTTTTGGGCGTTCAGCCAAGACTGGAGTATGCTCCTACTTGAGTAGTTAGTTTCAAGGAAAAAGGGGGCAGGAAAGGGAAGCAGGTGTGCTGAAATCAGTTCAAGGATCACAGAACAAGGAATTCACCTTGCTCCAGTATGGGGGCTAATCATGAGACAGAATATGGGGCTGAGGAAGCAAGATTTTTTTTATCTGACAAAGCTTCCTGTTACTGGATAGGTTTAGAAGAGGCCCTCAAAAGTTAGTTTCAAAGGTTCCCATTGCCGCTGGGCAAAAGTTAGTCTCATCAGCTCTTTTTGTGATTGTAAAGAATTGAAAACAAGGAGATGCCCATTAATTGGGGAATAGCTGGACAAGTTATAGTATATATTAGTGTTGGAATACTATTGTGCTTTAAGAAACAATGGAGATGTTTTCCGAAAAACCTGGGAAGACTTAGATGATGGAAAGTGAATTTAGCAGAATAAGGAGAACAATTTACACAGTAACAGAAAAATTGCAACAATAATCAGCTCAGCAATTCTGATTAATACAGGGATCCATGATAAGACCAGAGGACTCATGGGGTAAAATACTATCCACCTTCAGATAGAGATCCAAGGGACTCTGAGTAAAGATTGAAGCATGTGAAAGAAAAGAAGGAAGGAATAAAGGAAGAAAAAAATAAATAAATTAACTATTTGATTCAACTTTTTGTTATTTACATTGTATTCTGTTTCAATAAATGTGCTTTGCCTTAAAAAGCAAACAAACAAACAAACAGGGGTTCTTGACTGTTTATAATACTGTTTTTGCCAGTGTAGTGAAACCTATGACTTTCTTCTCAGAAAAATGTCCATTTTTAAAAATTAATAATTGAAAGAAATAGTAAGTTTTAGTTAGAGGTTAGTGAAAATAAAGATTATTTTTTTTCCATCCAAGTTCAGGGATCCCCTTGAAATCTATGCCAGACCCTTTGAGAGTCTGTGAGCCCCAGGTTAAGAAGCCCTGGATTTAAGGCATAAACCCCACACTTGTGAATGATAGACTATTTTTTTTTAAAGAAGAGAATGAAAAGACACAGAGCATGGCAAACATAAAATTACATCACAAAAAAGTAAAATTGACCATATAGCATTATAGGGAGGAAATGAGTGGTTATTGATATTATAGTCATTTCACAATCAGCTGCCTATGTGCAGTCAGATCATCTATAGGTCAGAGCAAAGGCCAAAATCAATTATAAACTCCCCCCAGAGTCAATTACAAAAGCTCCTACCTGACCTGTTTCAATAAGCAATTGACTGTGAAAAAGGGGAAATGGAAAAAAAAAGGGGGATATAGATTATTGGTATTTTTAGAGATGTTTCACCAAAATAAGCATTGTCACAATATAACCATGAATCTCAGGGTTAGAAGTGGCCCCAGAGGTCATGGGCCCCAACTCAAATCACAACTTGAATCCCCTCTACAATAAATAATATACAGGTAAAGACCTCCAGTAAGGGAAATTACTGTATCCAGCGGCAGCTCATTCTATTTTGGGATAGCTCTATCTGTTGGGGAATATTTTCCTTATACCAATGCCTAAATTGACTCCTTTGTGACTTTCACCCATTAATTCTGGTTCTGCCCTCTGAGGTCAAACAGAGCAAATCTGAGACCTCTTACACATGGCAAAAGTGCAGAAACCATCTCCAGTCTTCACTGAGAGACAGATTTCCCCTTCAATATATCAATGCTTCTGTGTTCTCACTAACATGTATATTCCTTCCATTGGTAGAGATTGAAACCCATCCACAGTTGCTTCTCATACTCTGTAATTTTTGTCTGTGTGTTCTTCTAGAACACATAAAGTCCTACTCCATTGCCTCATTTTACCATGGAGGTGATTCCCAAAGGTCAGAATTTAAATTCTGGAAGGTTCCATCAGTTGTTGTTGTTCAGTAGTTTTGGTAGTGTCTAACTCTTTTTGACCCTATTTGGGGTTTTCTTGGCAAAGACACTGGAGTGGTTTGCCCTTTCCTTCTCTAGCTCATTTGACAGATGTGGAAACTGAGGCAGATAGGGTTAAGTGACTTGCCCAGGGTCACACAATTAGTAACTATCTGAAGTTGGATTTGAATTCAGGTCTTCCTGTCTCCAGGTCCAGAACTTACTCTATCCACTGCACCACCTAGAAAGGCTTTAAGTCCATTCTCAGTGACATACTGGGTCTACTAACAGAGAAGTTGATTACCAGTGAGTTGGCCACTAATCAATGATCTTTTCTGCCATGGCAACCCACTAAACAAATAATAGACATAGGCAGAACAATTACAGAAGTAATAAATTGTTTTAATGGATAAACAAAACATAGGAAACATGAATTCCCTATTTAATATTTGTTCTGGAGCCTGCAGTTTGCTAGGGTTTAAAGTTGTTTCCTCCTTGGTGAACACATTTGTTTAGATAAGAAAAAAAAGATTCCTTTCCCTTTTAGTCCTCCTTTTTCTCTCAAGCACTGGAAGTTTCTTTCTTGGTGAGAATCCAGGGGACAAAGCCTCAGAAGACATGAGGAAAATTCCAGCTCACTTGGTTATTCTAGTTTGAAAGTCTAGATGCTCAATTGGCATTGTAATCCTTTTATGGGTGAGGAAAAGAATTCTGATAAACAATTATGGCACTACTCATTCAGGTTATCATTGGAAACAAATAATTTTAAATGTAGGGTATGCATTCTGAGTATAAACTTTTAAGGTAGCATCCCTGGTGTGGTGCCTCTTTAAGGCTAGAAGGAGGGAAAAGAGAAAAATATGACTTAGGGGCAGATGTGTGGGGTTGCTGCAAAGAAGTCTTTGAAGAGGCAGAAGCTAATAGGAAGGTCTTGGGTGCTTTAGGAGTTGAGAGACAGAGAGAAACTATAAAAGAGAAAGGAACATAGAAAGGGGTAGAAGGCTGTCTAAAACAAATTTCATAGGTTTGTCAAGGACCAGATTAACCTTTCCTCTTCCTTTTCCTCTCTTCTCTAGATACTGCTGAGCTTGAGGTGTATGGAGTATTCAGAGGATTAGCACTTCCGGTGTGAAGGCTGCACATCTGCCTTTGGTGTCCACCTGATTCAACCAACTTCACCTGTGGCTCTAAGAAATGTCACATGAGCAGTGGCCCCATTGTGGTCTAGGGGAAACCCTGAAATGCAGGTATGGGGTCTACCTTGAAGGAATTCAACTACTCAAGTCTTCTTTCAGTCAGAGATAAGGTCCAGTGGAAGCTGGTGGAATTCTAAGAATACACACATTTGATGAGGATAAGATTGATATTTTTATACAGAAAGACTGTGAGAAAATCTGTATAGAATCAAGGAGTGGCAAGTAAGCTAATTAAGTAAGCAAGATGGGCTGGGGTGGGCCTGATGCCTCAGGGCAATGCCAGGGACTGGGCCATGTGGGAAAGTCCGGGGCCTTTTAGGGGTCCATCATTAGCACCCCATCAGCCACAGCTCGGTGAAACCTTCTTGGCAGAGGGCTAAACCAGGTTGAGGGTAACTGACAGGTCTCCAATCTGCCGGTGAGTTAGGGGGATGTCTACCCCAAGGATATAAAGACTTTCCCTGGAGGAATGGGTGGATGAGAACAGTTTGTTGGGATGGCCATGAAGGTGGCTGAAATAGACTCTGTAGACTGCTTAGAATTTGGTCAGACATAAAAGATGCCAAAAGATGCCATCCATTGTTTTCTGGGCTATTGCCAGTGGCCTTGACTTTTATCCTGCCACTGGACTTTAATGACTCAGGAAAAGGCAATGAGACTGGTAACTTTGTGCAACACTGTCTCCCTTAAATCCAATTCACATGCGAGTCAAGACATCCCTGAAATGTGATTTCAATCCTCTTCAAAAATGAAGGATGAAAAACAACTACTGAGACTGGTTGTGTTAGTTTCAAGGAATGGGAGAAGTGGAGGTAGCTCTTTCCCAAGACTCTCTGTCTTTTTTGCTCCTTTTTCTTTGCCCCCTCACCAAATAGCCCTATTTCTCTGAGATTACC
The DNA here is from genome assembly GCF_028583685.1 of Petaurus breviceps papuanus. Classification (NCBI taxonomy): domain Eukaryota; kingdom Metazoa; phylum Chordata; class Mammalia; order Diprotodontia; family Petauridae; genus Petaurus; species Petaurus breviceps. The sequence goes on from NW_027185764.1 coordinate 22,315,226, forward strand.
CAGAAGCACTTGTCACACTGAGCTCTCTGACGGTCCTCTCCCACCCTCCTACCATTTCAAATCCTCCCTAAATCTCAGGCTTCCTATAAAGCAAAGCACGGTCAATTTAGGCAAATGAGAGCAGCCCAATAATAGAGATAATGAGGGCAATCGTTCTTACTAAACTTGACTGAAACTCATTATAGTTTCTATAGCACACTTGCCATAGTCTATAAAGCAAATGAGCTTCCTTTGAAAAGCATTTGTGTCTTGCTGCTAGCCCTGCTTAAGATGGAACTTTGGGTAGACTTTAGGGTCCCTCTAGGATGTTCCTGCAATTTAATACTACCTCTGAAATCTTGGGCTGCTTTCAAAAATGCAGTAAAACCACATTTATCCAGAAGCATCAAGGAATATGGTATTTATTCCCCATATGTGGATTCTCCAGAGAACTGAAGTTTAACCCCCTTTCATTAATTATTCAGTTTGGAACATTTCTAGGATGTTTTCTTCTTTGGGAAAGCAGTGTGGTGCAGTGGTAAGAGAACTTGGCTATGCAATATTTGCTACAGAGATTTTCTTTTCTTTTTTATTTTTTGGCAGGGGACTGTGAGAGGGCCAGAAAATAAATCATTAATTGAAAAAAAAATTGTTTTTAAAATGAGGAAAGAAACTATCCAAATCCAGCTTTGCCTATTTCATAAATTTGCTTAAGGCTGATCCCAGTTCTGTCTGTATACACAATCCTGTTTGACTATTTTAACTGAATCAACTGGATGTTTGCATAACATCAGAGAATAAAAGCATTGAATTCAATCATCTATTCAGTTTGTCGTTGTTTTATTTATTTGTTTTAATGATGTGAGTCCAAATAGCTGATTTGACTGCTGACTATATATAGTATGAAAGCATTATGGGCTAGATAATGGAGGAACTGGGTTTGAATCCCATTTCTGCTGCTTGTTACTTATGGCAAATCATTTATTCTCCCTAGGCCAGTTTATTCATCTAGAGAATGAAGGCTTTAGACCAGATAATTTCTAAAGCTGTTTTGGCTCTAAATTCTATAATCCTGTGACAGAAGACATGGACTCCAAAGAGGCAGCATCGAGAGAAAAGAATTATTTATCAAGCCAGAAAAGAGCGAGTCCTATGTTTGAATCCTGCCCCTGACACTTGTAAGTTGTTTGATTGAGTATAAGCAAGTCACTCTAAATTTTGGTTTCTATATCTGTCAGAAGGGGCTGACATCTTACAGATATATCATAATTTAAATACAATTAACTATTTAGGTAGGTGTTTAATAAATACCAAGTGACTGGGGTGGCTAGGTGGTGCAGTGGATAGAGTACCAGTCCTAGAGTCAGGAGGACCTGAGTTCAAATCCAGCCTCAGACACTTAACACACAAAAACTTGCCATGTGACCTTGGGCAAGTCACTTAAACCCAATTGCCTTCCAAAAAAAAATAATAAATTCCAAGTGACTGAGTTGACTTTTTTCCAACAATTGCTGTGGACATTATGGATAGACTCAAGCAGAGAGGACATAGCTGATAATCCAATTATGGATTGTCCCTCCCAGCATGGAAATGTTGAGGTTAGATTTGGGAGACCAGTTTGGGTGTGAAAGAATTTGCTCAGATGATTTTCTCTTAACCAACCAGAGCTTTTATTATGTGAAAGCTTCATGGGCCTGAGATTAGTGAGAAGTTAATGTAAGGCCCTGATATTTGGAAGGACTAGGTTTATATAGATAGAAAGCTAAGCAAGGTATAGCTGTAGGATGGTGATGTAATTTTAGGGGCCTGAAGATTAGGGACAAGATAAGGGGGAAGATGGTTTCTTATAAGATAAGGAGGCATGACATAGGATGAAGATGATGGATGACAGGATAGGGGAACACAGGATAAAGGAGACAAAAGCAATTCTTTTGGTACAAGTTTTATGGTATTTCAAGATAAGGAGGAAGGGATTTTAGGATGCTCTCAAGTTATAGGATGGGCCCCAAACCCCATCAGGGGGCCTGGGAAAGCAGCCCATAATATTCTTTTTAACCCTTAGGGCACCATATGCTATATCCACATCAGAAAGTTGTTTGCTCCTTAGTCAAGTACTTCTAAAGACCTTTCCTATTTGATCCTTTCTTCATCTAGCTGCAGAACTAGCTCCCATGTGACCCAGTCCAGTGGCTACTGCTCTACCATCTAAGGATCTTCAAACATTGGTCAGCATTGCAATGTGGCACTGGCTATGCAATCTGAAAGCACCAGGAAAGGTAGTACTGTGCTTAGCCTCTGCTGAGGAAGTGCTGATGATTGGGACCCTGCCACATTCAGCCAGGTTGGGTTCTAGCACTTGTTAGGATGTCACATTCCCAACTGGCATTTGGATCCCTTCCAACATTATTCAGCTCATCTATACTTCTGGTGTCACCGATTGATCATTTTGAATATGCATAAGTCCTTTCTTCCTTTTAGTTAGCTATGGGAAAAGTGGGGGATGGAGAAGGGAGGATATATCTCCTTAGGACAACCAGGCACTGTCAGATGGTGGGCTGCGAAGGCAGTCCTTGGGCACATATTTTCCTGGACATCTCTAGAAGTCAAACTTTGCTTTCTTGGGGATTTCCAAAGAGAATTTAAGTGAGAAGGAACAAAGGAGAAAAGGCAAAGGAGGAGAATGTGGAGAAATGACCAACTGCATTGTGGAAGAACAATGCATTTGAGCTAAGTATACGTATGTTTGAATCTCAGCTCTACAGCAGATGATGAGCTATGACTCCTTTGAGCAAGAAAGTCATTTCAAGTCCCCTTGCCCCCAGCTGCTCCTGCCTTCCCCTTTGAAATATCACTCCACCTACTCTGCATGTATCTTGCAAATATAGCACTTTATTTGTGTCCCATTAGAATGAAAGATGTTTGAGGACAGGGATTGTTTTCATCTTTCTTTTTTTTTCCTTTTTTTTGGAGGGCAATTGGGGTTAAGTGACTTGCCCAAAGTCACATGGCTAGTAAGTGTGTCAAGTGTCTGAGGCTGATTTGAACTCAGGTCCTCCTGACTCTAGGGCCGGTGCTCTATTCACTGCGCCACCTAGCCACCCCATGTTTTCATCTTTCTTTAATCTCCAGAGGTCAGAACAGTATCTGAAAGGTGATGTCATCAGGCAATCACTACTTCACACAACTTATGTGAAAACTAGGTTTATCACAAGAGAAATGAATATGCATGGGGAATGCAAAGACTTCACAATCCATATAGAAATTTGCATTTTTATAACAGCAGGACAAAGAAAGGAGAAGACACCACAAATTTCCACTTAAAAGGGGCATAGCATGGGAGGGAGTAAAGTGCAGTAAAGATGGGAAAAGGACAACCCCTCCCAAAAAAGGGGAGGAGCAAGGTGATGTGAAAAACTGGCATTTTTTTCCCCTTGAGAGCTACTAGACTGTGAAGACAGGATGGTCTGCTTATCTATATAGGTCCCAACTGCACAGGCAGTTTCTCAGCCTAGGCCACTTTCGACTCTCAAGGTTACACAGGAAAGCCAGTTTGGGATGCAAACAACAAATTATGTCAGGGGTGTGTGTGTGTGTGTGTGCGCTCCTGCTTTATCCTTGACATACTCAGGGCCTCTTGCATACTCTGGTTCCAGTGTTGCTGGAAAATATGGCAACCCAAAAAGAAAAGTTCAGGGGACCCGTTTGTAGTCCTTAACAACAGTAAGTGCTTAATAATTGCTTTTTGACTTGTCTTGACTTGAAGTCACTTCATTTCTCTCAACCTCAAATTTTCTCTTCCGTAAATGAAGGGGTTCAATTAAATGACCCATAAGGTATCGTCTAGCATCTAATCTAGCATCTAATGATTTTATAGCTTTAAACTTCTTGCCACTAGACAGGTACAGTTGGGGGACATGTTACTTGACTTGGCATCTTTTAAAATAATTTAAGTTTGCTGGATTTTTCTCTGAAGAAATTTGTTTTATGGAATGGCTGAGTTGAAGGATTTGGAAAGGGAAGTATTTCCATTGTATAATGATTGTTCAAAGAGTAAAGTCATAGGGTTGGTGCTGCTGTAATCACTCATGGTATAATACTTTTGATTATAATATTTTACTAGGCATGTGTACCAATATTAAAATGGAACAGCTTTCTTTTGTTACTTGCTCCTCTGGATACATCATCCCCTGATGAAGTTCAGGATGTAACTTAGTTTTTAAATAAATAAAAAAAGGTTCTGCTGTATAGATTCAGTGCCAACATGCTGAAGTTTCTGGACAGAAGGTTTTCAGTGGACAGAGTGTATCCAAATTCCTATGTGGGCCCAGGTCTTGTTACAACTGAATAATGCAGATTTCCCTCCATCCCCACAGCTGTGGGGCATATCCAGAAATACAAGCCATGTGAGCAGTGGTGCCAAAAGCATGCAGTAGAATGGACCGAAAACAATTACTGTGCTAACAGCTGTTATAAGGTCCTACTAATATCCAACTTTTTTCTGCCTTGGACTTGGGCCCAGCTTCCCTAGTTATTATTCCTGGACTTTTCCTGGTGATACTCCCAACTCATATCCCCCATATCCTCCTCTTCTTTCTTCCGCAGATGGACATCCTCATTAGCAACCCAGCTCTGAACCCTCTTTCAGCATGCCCTAGTGAACCCTGCCTGATGCTTCTGGCTGAGCTTCTTTGGCTGGCTCTTATTTTCTCTAAAGCCATGAAAAAAGCAAGGAACTTTTTGACAAGTAATGATAGGGGAAGTGAGGAAGAGCGAATGCAAGCAAACATTTACTTAGGCAAGATCAAAAAGCTTATCCTCAAGGGAAGATGTCTGAATCCTTTAGGAGAGGATAAAAAAAAGTAGCCACAAAAGTGCTTAAATATTAAAATATTTGTAATAGTTACTTGCCTTGTAAATATAGCTAAAAAAAAACAACAACCTCATGCACTTAAGAAAAGCACAAAATACTGATCTTTCTTTTTTAGAGGATGTGAGGGTTAAGTGACTTGCCCAGGGTCATACAGCTAGTACGTGTCTGAGGCCAGTTTTGAATGCAGGTCTTCCTGACTCCAAGATGGGTGTTCTATCCACTGTACTACCTGGCTGCCTAATGGTATTTCTAAAGGCATTGAAACATGCCCAAATTTCAGGGTTTTCTGGCTGAAGTGAAAAGAGTAATAGTATTATGGCCATGTCCTTTTAAAAAGATGCTTTTTAAGTTTTATGGATGCTCTTATTTTTACATTACAATCATTTGTGGATACACTCCTCCTACCCACGTCCCTTCTTCTCTATCTTCCCTTGTAGTAACAACAAAGGACTGGGGCAACAGGGGCTAGCGCAGAGGCCCTGATGAGGCCTGATCAACGTGGCGGCAAGTTGACCCACCAACCACAAGGGCACTGCCAGGCCTATCACTGCAGGGCTGGGACTGGACAGAGCTGGGTAAGAGTCAAATGCGGGGCTCCTGGCAGTGGCAGCAGCTACTCCTAGAACTACCAACCCACAACCTGGAAATTTAAAAAGCCCCTATCTGGACTTTCAGGGACCAGGATGGCAGAATGAACCCCAGCGGCTCCAATCTCCCCCTCTGACCCTGAAAAGATAGTAATTATTGACCCAGGGCAAAACTTTAAACAGTAAAGGTTTGAGAACCCTAGAGGAAGGGCGTGGCTAGTGCCCTGCCTCAAAATGGGTAAAAAATAGACTGCAAAGACAAAGGCTCTGGAGTCCTACTATTGTGAGTGGGAGGAACCAAATTCAGAGGGAGACAGTGTTGACTCCACACCCACAGCTGAAACCTCAACAGGGAACTGGTCTCAAGCACAGAAAGCATTCTTAGATGAGCTCAAAAATAACTTTGAAAACCAAATTAGAGAGATAGAAGATAAAATGAATAATTGTTTTAAAATCAAAATTGCAAAATTAGAAAAACATTACAATAAAGAAAACAGCTCCTTAAAAAGAAAAATGTGTGATATGGAAAAGGAGCTTCAAAAACTAATCAAGGAAAATGATTCACTAAAAACTAGAATTGACCAAATTGAAGTGAATAACTCTCTGAGGAACCAAGAATCAGTCAAACAAAACATCAAGAATAAAAAATTAGAAAAAGAGGTAAAATATCTCAATGGAAAAATAACTGACCTGGAGACCTGGAAAACAGATCCAGGAGAGATAATCCGAGAATCATAGGCCTACCAGAAAATCATGATATAAAAATGAGCCTGGACAACATCTTCCAAGAGCTCATCAAGGAAAACTGCCCTGAGATACTAGAACCAGAGGGTAAAAATCGAGAAAATCCACCAGTCACCTCCCAAAAGAGATCCCAAAACTTCAGAACTATCAGGTAAAGGATAAAATACTACAAGCAGCCAGAAGGAAACAATTCAAATATCTCAGAACCACAGTGAGGATTGCATAGGATCTGGCAGCCTCTACAATGAAAGATTGGAGGAACTGGAATATGATTTTTCAAAAGGCAAAAGAGCTCAGGTTACAACCAAGGATCACCTATCCAGTGAAACTGAACATATTCTATCAGGCAAGGAGATGGTCATTCAACGATATAATGGATTTCCAGACCTTCCTGATGAAAAAGCCAGAGCTCAATGGAAAATTCAACCTCCAATTATGAGATACAAGAGAGACATAGAAAGAAACAAGGAGAAAATGGACTTCATATTTACCTGGAGAGGTTTATACAAACTGATGCTGAGTGAGAAGAGCAGAACCAGGAGAATTTTGTATACAATTACAGACACAACATATGTGTGACAACCAACTTTGATAGACTGGACTCTTCTCAGCAATGCAGGGTTATAAGCCAACTCCAAAAGACTCATGATGGAGAGAGGTCTACATTCAGAAAAAGAACTAGAAAGAACAGAGTTTGAATCCAGATTGAAGCAAACCACCTGCTCTTTTTCTTTATCTTGTTTGGGTTTGTTTCCTCTTTCCCATTGTTCATCCCATCTGATACAATCCTTCTTTATAACCTAATTAATGTCTAATGTGAAAGTATTTGCACTTTATACTTGATTGTATGCCGCCATGGGGGGGAGGAGAGGAGGGAGGGGGAGAAAATTTGAAACTCAAGGAATTGTAGAACTGAATCTTATAAACTAAAAGTAAACAAACAAATTAATAAAGACCAAAACAAACAAACAAAAACAACAAAGGACTCCAAATCCTTTAGGGAAAAAAACTAACATTTCAACCTGACCAATAACACATGCAGTCTTCCACATCTGTAATCTTCCTCCCCAACCTCCCTTGAAAGAACAGGTATTTATTTCATCATTTTTTTCCAGGTCATCATAGTTACACATCTTGGCTTCATTATTGTCATATATATATATATATATGATAGTCCTTTGCTCTAGCCATTGTATATATTGTTTTCCTGGTTCTGCCTACTTCACTCTGAATCAGTCTATTCCCATACATCCTACATATCCATTGTTACAATATGATAATAAATCTTATGACCATATTCTTTCTAGAAAGCAGTATGAATAATGTTCAAGTGCTTTGAGGCATATTATCTATTTGTTGAGGAGGTCCTTCTATCTAGACTGTGTATGTTTTACATTGATTCAGCTACATTTAATTCAATGAACAGTTGAGCTGATAGTGTGTGAAATGTACTATGCTAAGAAGTAAGGGAGACCATAAGTCTGTAAATCTAGAGGTGGAATTGTGTCTCAGAGGCCATCTAGTCCATACCTCTCATTTTTTCTGGAGGGGGAGAGGCAAGGCAATTGGGGTTAAGTGACTTGTCCAAGGTCACACAGCTAGTTGAGTGTCAAGTGTCTGAGGTTGGATTTGAACTAGGGTCCTCCTGACTCCAGGGCCAGTGCTCTATTCACTGTGCCACCTAGCTGTCCCCCAAACCTCTCATTTTATAGATAAGGAAACTGAAGCCCAGGGAAGTTAGTGAAAGTTAAGTTAAGCCCAAGGAAGCTCCAGGTCACCCAGGTAGGAATGACAGAGGCAACATTTGAACCCAAGTCCTCTGACTCAACAGCAGGAGTTCTTTTCCTTGCGTGCACACGTGTGTGTGTGTGTGTGTGTGTGTGTGTGTGTGTGATGGAACCTTCTGATAGTCTAATAAAGCCTCTGAACAGATACAGAATAATGTTTTAAAATGTGTAAAATTAAATATATAGCATTACAAAAGAAATCAATTATATTGAAATAGTTATAAATTAAAAAAAAAAAACACCCAAGTTGAAAGACTCCAGGTCAGGAACTCCCATTCTGGAACCACTGTTATTTATATTGTGTGAGAATAAAAAGGTAAATTTAGGCACTGCCTTTGCTTTTGAGGACTTTTCAGTCTAATAAGGAGATAAGAATTACGTGCCCAAATCCTGTCATTTAAAGTAGAAAAACATAAAGACATAAGAGGGAGAATATAAAGATTAACCTCAGCAAAAATGAGTGAATTTGACCGCTTGCTCTTCAGTTATTTTTTTCTGTAAGAATTACTTTGTGCTTTGTTTTTTCACATATTCTCTTTTCATTGCTGAATTCTTTGTATTTGGGCACTCTTTGCTTAGGTTATTTGATGAAAGAATAGCTGTCCATAGTCTCACTCTGCCATCTTCCCAGGATTCTGGCATCCCTGAGATAACAAGAGAGCAAGAGGAAAAAGTCCTTTAATATGTTGGGTAGATCCCTTAAGGAAGGTTTATAGGAAGAGTTGGACAAGAATCATAGAGGATTAGAAAGCATAGGGTTGTGACCTGCACTGAGGTAATTGATGAGGCTGACTTTTGCCCAGCAGCAGCAGGAATCTTTGAGGCTAACTTTTGCCCAGCAACTATGAGGGACTAGTCTAAATCTGCCCAGTAACAGGAAGCTCTGTTAGATAACAAAAACCTTGCTTCCTTAGCCCCATACTATTTCTTAATGCTTCCATAATGTTTCCTTAGTCCCCTGTACTGGAACAAATGTTGCAAGCTAAGTTCTTTGTCCTGTGACCACATCCTTGAACTATTTTCCAGCTCACCTGTTTCCCTTTCCTGTCTCCCCTTTCCCTGTGGTTAGTTATTCATGTAGTAGTATATTTTGTTCGCGGCTGAATGCCCAAAAATTGCGTATAAAAACAAACCCTTGTCTTCCTACAAACTGCTAGCATCTCCCTACTCTACTGCTTTTGCATGAATAGAGCTCTCTTGATTAGGAGAATATCTGCCTCTTGAATTCTTTCAGATGACTCAACTTCTGAACTTCATCATCCTATTCAGTAATGAAGACTCATACCTATGAAAATCACAAACTTACAAACACAAGTTCCAAATGTGAAGTGTGAAATTTTTGGAAGTACTACAATAGGTTCACACTCCTATTTTTTAAAAATACAAGTAAAAAGAAAGTTTTTTGGGAAATCCACTGCCTGAAGTCCTACTCAAGACGCCACGTCACCATGTAGGGTGAGGCTAGTCCTGGTCATGTTGGTCATTTGTGCTAGCTAGGTTCAGAGAAACTCATCATCAGAAAAGTGATCATCAGTTGATGTTTTTTCTTTTTGGTCCAAAGAAACAAACATAGATAGCCAATTAGGGTATTACAGGGACTGCAAGATATGCTTGGATAGAGAGAGTACCTGTCCGAGTCCTTACTAGTCATTATGGTAATTAGACAGGATTTCTCAGTCTGACTAGTAATTTGGAAAGCAATAGCTCTTTTATTATGACTTGTTTTATTTCATAAAAGGAAAAGCTCAAGGGCTAAAACAAAAGGGCCTGGAGGAAGCCAGGACAACTGGTTCTGAACCACCTGGAGGTTAGCTGCCAGAGATTAGGGTTTCATAACCTGGGTCTGTGAACTTGTAGTAAAAATATTCTGATAACAGTATTAAAATATAATTGGTTTCCTTTGTAATCATATGCATTTTAAAAGTCTTCTGAGAAGGGATCCATAGACTTCATCAAATTACTTAAGGGATCCATGACACAAAAGAGGTTAAGAATATCTGATGTAGGGTGTGATGAATTTCAGGTTGCCCTGAGGCAAGAAAGATGAAGGTCAACAATGTTTGCATAGAAAGAGTGCCTTCAGAATGGGTGCACCCAAACTCCACCTCATTCTGCATCTCAATTCCCTATGAATGCACTGGTATACTTTGGTTCTTTGTCTCTTCCACTATAAAACACTTTGTCCTTCCTCTAGACAGCCATTTCTTGTAATAGAGTATCATCCATAGTCTGGAAGTGTTACCCTCTACAGGTGAAGACATGGATTTGGACTCAGATATACCAGTTTCTCTCAGGGAGTCTGACATCGAAAAAAGAGGATGGTACTTTGCTCATACTCTTTGGCTCATTATCACCTCACAGTGGAGTCCTGAAGGAAATTTCTAAAATAAAACCTAGGTATGGCTCACATCTAAGGTCTCCCCTAAAAGGGGAGAAAAGTCATTTGGAGAAAACATACTCAATGTACAAAACAGTAGCTTCAGTTATTGAAAGTTCTTAATTATGTCTTCTGTGAAACAAATGCTTAAAGGATAAACTATATTCTGTCATTTCTATTATAGTCTCACAAAAGGACTCCTCAAAGAGTCTCAGGGTTGTGGTGCCTTCTGGCTCTGGGCCTATTAGCTGAAAGTGTATATATACTCGGAGGTGAGATTTTGCTTTGGGGGTTTGCTTATGAGAAGGACCTTTTGATTCCCTGGACAGGACTCGGAGTAGCTGTTTGAGTAGAGCCCTCCAACTACTCAGGTTTGTGCTCTCTTGTGGTGTCCTAAATACACCTGGTAGTTGTATTCCTTTGTTCAGACAGTAGAAGCCCTGTCTGTTGAATCTCTGTGCTAATTTCTCTGCTTGTATTTTCTGCCTATCTGTAATTAAAGTAATATTGTTGACCCCTCTAAAAGTTATCTTTCCTTTAGCAAAGCAGATCAATAAACCTGTACTAGCAGACTATACTGGGTGTGGTAGGGTGCTTGCTAATACACACCTACAAATCTGAGAAAGATTTGGTATTGGTTGTTTGCCAGGAAAGAACTTACTTTGAAAGAAAGTGGAGTTTTCCCCTTCAATTCCTCACATAAACTGCTGAGGGAACAGCTTTTCCTTGTTCAGTAGCCAATAGTCTTTGTAGAAAGTGAGTAGTCAGCCATTCAATAAGCATTTTTTAAACACTTTTTCCCTGCCAGGCACTGTGCTAAGTAATGGTGATACAAAGAAAGGCAATACATAGTCCCTGCTGAGCTCACCGTCTTATGGTTGAGACCACATGTACAAATTATGTACAAACAAGGTATGTACAGTGTGAAGTGGAGGTAAGCAATAGAGGAAAGGTATTAGCATTAAGAGGAGCATACACTGTCTTGCAACATTCTGCTACCGGACAATTTTGGACTATTCCAACACCCATACTGACAAAATCACAGGTCCTTGATATATTGAAATAGAGAAATTGATGAGATGCCAAAGGGGAGCTACACAGAGAAAAAAAATTTCCCATTTTTGAAAAAAATAATCAACAGGAAGAGATTAAAAGAATCTATTTTGATACATCTAGGAAGATAGGACAGAGAATTGAATGTTGTTTTTTTTTTTCACTGAGAAACTGAGAAAGAAAAGGAAAAAATAGCTTAAATTGAGGTGAGAAATTAGTTAAATTTAGCAAAAAAAAAAAGGTCAAACACATTTAATCAGTTTTTAGATTCTAGAAAGAAGACTTTCCTTTGGCAGTGATTTTGAAGAATAAGATAAACAACTGTCTTGCTATAACATGACCAAAGTGATTTGTAAGGATAGTTTCAAATGCTCAAGGCCTCATTTTTCTGCGATTCAACAATCCAAGTAATCCTGCATTGGAGGTAGAGACATCAGTTTTCTGACCTCTTCTGGTTTGTGGTTCTTTAAATACTTAACTGCTGACTATCCTCATGACATCTGTACTTATCTAAAGACTTAGGGATAACAGCCCTGGAAGCTGACAGCTGGAATGACATGATTAACCAGACTTTAGATGCTATAGACCAAGCATGAAATCTCCTCTGCAGAGCAAAGTCAGAAAATCAGGCTAACACAAAGCTGCAAATCCAAATCATTTCCTGTCTAGAAAAACCAGAAAGTTAATGCCTAGGAAGGCTTCCCAGCTGGAGAGAAAGAATGTTTAAAAAAAGGACATTTGCCTTTTGACAAGATATTTGCCTTCTTTTATCTATTGATTTAGGAGAAGACTCATCATTTTTCTGGGTTTACTTTTTCCTGTTCTACAGATGAAGGCTCCAGCATCCTGGACTTTTCCCTCTGACCTACCTTGACCTTTGATCAAAGGATAATTTCTCACTGCCAGTGTTTTGTGAATTCAGGCTGGGGTCCAAAGTGATCATGTGGGACTAAAGCTTTTTAATGGGCTGATTGATTGCTTTACTTCCAAATCTATCTCTCTGGATCCAGGAATGATATGAAACCACCCAGGCTGGTGTCCAAGTTGTCAAGATCATTCAGAGTAAGAGAGAAGTGCAGGCAAGTTATCCCTCCAAGAGACCATTAAAGCTCTAAAGGTAGTCCTGGGAATCTAAGTCAGCAATTTAATATAATGTGTCCCATTCAGAATGAGTTTATTGAAGTCACCACAAGTTGCCACCTCCTGTTTCAATGGTTCCCAGTGGAGATGTGTGTTTGTTTTGCAAGTGGTTATGACATTGTAGGGGAGAGGCTACACTATAGTCTGACTGGTGAGATCACTTAGCTTCAGCAGAGTGCTAATGAGGCCAAGGTCATGACTCTGATCCCCAGGCAGGTCTGGTCTGTTTGCAAAGAGGAAATAGCAGTTTTATAGGCACAAATTGCCCTTGGTTTCAGCCAAGGAGCCCATAAAAACAGGTTGTACGGTCATGGAAAGGATAAGATGAGAGAATTTTGGGTGACTTACTATAGCCCATCTTCACTAGTGTAAAACAACCAAAAACCTTTGCTCTACTGAGAGTAAGATATAGTACCCCGTTTCAAGGTAAATGATGGTGCATGTAGGAAACTCCTTGTACATTAATAAATCAAATCTTTTCTTCTTGTTATAAGATATCTTTCCTTTTTTTTCCATCTGGGTCTATATATCTTTAAAAAAGGACGTTTTATGGATATATCTTGGTTTTACATTACATTTACAGATTATTCCCACAAGTTCTTTTGTAACAAAGTAAACAAATATGTAAAAGTAATGATACAGCGACTTCATCTAAAAGTAATGTAACATTTCACTTCTGTAACACCTCTCACTTCTATTTTTTTTTTTTTACTATGCACAAAGGGCTATAAACTGTACATACCATTTGACCCAGAAATACTTCTACTACTAGGTCTATATCACAAATAGATCAAAGAAAAAGGAAAAGAATCTATATGTACAAAAATATTTATAGAAGCTTTTTTGGGGGGATTGGAATTTGAGTGGTTGACTATCAGTTGGGGAATGGATGAACAAGTTGTGGAATATGGTTGTGAAGGAATGCTATTGTGATATAAGAAAAGGCAAAGAGGATGCTTTCAGAAAAAACAGGGAAGACTTATATGAACTGATGCAAAGTGAAGTGAGCAGAACCAGGAAAACATTGTACACAGTAACAACAATATACTCTCATTAATACAACAATCCACCATGATTGCAAAGGTCTCAGAAAATGTAATCTATCTCCAAAGCGAGAAATGATGAAGTCTGATGATAGATTGAAGTGTATTTCCCCACTTTCTTCATTTTCTTTTGTTTTTTTTTGTTTTTTTGCAGAATGGCTAATATGGAAATAGGTTTTGCATGACATCATTCATGACATGCTTGCCTTCTCAATAGGTAGGCGAGGTGCTAAAGGATGGAAGAGAATTTGGAACTGAGAATTTTAAAATGAATGCTAAAAAAAAATAACCTTCCTCCCCACCAACAACAGAAATCTCTTTTCTTTTTTTCTCATACCCTTTACCCCATTGGTAGAAAAAAACAAAACCAAATAAAAAGCCAAATTTCTTGTTACAAATAAGCATCATTGAGCAAAATAAATTCCCTCAATGACTGTATAGAAAAATGTGTCTTATTCTGCACCCTAAATCTGTCATCATTCTATAATAATAAATTCTATAATAAATAATGATTCTTATAGTTTGCAAAGTCATTTGTCTTTATAGTGTTATTACATAAATTGTTCCCCTGGTTCTGCTCATTTGATTCTTCATCAGTTTATAAAAGTCTTCAAAATTGTTCATTTTTATAATATTGATGTTATAGTTACATTTTTTCTGGTTCTGTTTGCTTCAATCTGCATGGGTTATTGTTGTTTTGAAATCATCTATTTCCTTTACAGTATGATAGGAATCCACCCCATTAAAAAACACAACTTATTCATCCATTCCTCAGTTCATGGGCATCTCCTTAGTTTCTAGTGTTTTGGGTTTTTTTTTTTTTTTTGCTATCACACACTACTGTAATGGGAATTTGAAGATCATCCCTGCCCCTTAATAGACCTAGGGGAGTTTGAAGATCTCCCTTGCTTTGAAAGTAAACTCTGCCCCCTAACAGGCTAAATATAGTCACATGGAGCCTGTAGTAGGAGGAGTTTGCTGAAGGAAAGCAGAGCCCACAGGAAGCAGGGAGCCAGAGCCAAAGACACTATGGGAGAGAGGTGCTCAGGCAAGGAGAGAGAGAGGTTTGGAGTAAATATTGATCTTTATTGGTTTGTGGGAAGGCTAAAGGATGGTGTGGCTCTCAGTGTTATTATGGCTTCTTAATATCTTTGGTACTGTGATGGAATTGGCTTACTGGTTTTGAGTTGGTTTGCTGGTGTCTAAATAAATCTTTCAGTTTTGTCCTCTACCTGGAGAATCTGGTATATTTTGCAGTTGAATGTCATGCGATATTTATAGTCATGGTCTTCAGCGTGATCATGGGCACTATAAATATTGCATTGGTGCTACACACATACACACATACACAACTGCTATAAATACTTTTGTACATAACTGACTTTATTCTTCTTTGATTTCTTTGGGTAAAGGCCTAGCAATGGTATGTTTGAATCAAAGGACATGCACTATTTAACCATTTTTGTATATGATTCCAAATTGCTTTCTGGAATGGTTGTGTCCATTTAATTGTTTTCCCATGAGGCCCTCCAATATTTATCTTTTTCCGTCATCTTTGTTACTCTGAGAGGTGTAAGATGGAATCTCAGAATTGTTTTAACTTGCACTATTTTTTTTTTGTTTTTTGGAGGGCAATTGGAGTTAAGTAACTTGCCCAAGGTCACACGGCTAGTTTTTTGTGTGTATGTGTGTTAAGTGTCTGAGGCCGGATCTGAACTCAGGTCCTTCTGACTCTGGGGCCAGCGCTCTACTCACTATGCCACCTAGCTGCCCCTGCTCTATTTTTTCTAATTAGCAGTCTTTGGAGCATTTTTTTATGTCTATAGATAGCCTTTGCTTTATATCCTAAGACAATTTATCACTTAAGGAATAGCTCTTACTCTGATAAATGTGATTCTGTTCCTTACATATCACAGAAATGAGACCTTTATCAGAGAAACTTGCTTCAAAGATTGTTTTCCTTTTCCCACATTTTCTTCTTTTACTTAATCATTTCCCCTTTAATCTTAGATTGTGCAAAATCTTTTAAACATGCCATCAAATTCATCAAGTATATATCAAATAATATAATATATATGTAAATATATATAAAAGTTATTTCTGAAGGCCAGATGAGCACAGTTCTTGACTCCTTCCTATCTTCCCAGTTCTCTTACACTTTACTCACCTCCATAACCTCTAGGATCCTCACAGTACACTGACTTGCTTGCTGTCATCACACAGAACACACTTCATCCATCACCCAACTCTCTGTGTTTGTACTGGCTCCCATGCCTGGGATGCTCTTCCTCCTCACCTCTGACTCCTGATTTCCCTGGCTTCCTTTAAGACTTAATTTAAAATCCACTTTCTGTAAGAGGTCCTTTATGGTCCCTCCTCCCATCCCTTCTCTCTGATATTATCATTAATTTATATTGTACATATGTTATATTACATGTTATTTACATGTTGCTCTTCTATTAGAATGTGAGCTTCTTGAAAGAAGAGAGCTTTTTAAAAAATAACTTAACATTTTATTCTTTCCCCAGTTACATGTAAAAATTTTTTAAATATTTGTTTTAAAAATTTTTTTGAGTTCCAAATTCTCTTCTTCCCTCTCTCCTCTCCCCGCATTGAGAAGGAAAGCGATTTGATATGTTATATGTGTACAGTCATGTGAAACATATTTCCATGTTAGTCATGCTATGAAAGAAAACATAGACAAACAAAATCCAGGGAAATTTAAGAAAGTAAAGAAAAAATATGCTCCAATCTTCATTCATGCTCTATCAGTTTTTCCTCTAGAGATAGATAGCATTTTTTATCTTAAGTCCTTCAGAATTGTGTTTGATCACTGTATTGCTAAGAATAGTTGTCATTCACAAATGGTCATCATACAGTATTACTGTTACTGTATACAACGTTTTCTTGGTCTTACTCATTTCATTGTGCATCAGTTCATGTAGGTCTTTCTAGGTTTTTCTAAGAGCAGGGAACTTTAAAAAATTTTTTTCTTCATACTCCCAGAGCTTAGTAAACAATTAATGACAATTCCCACACAGTAATCTATTAATGCTTGTTGAATATCTGACCAATGTAATAGAAGACAAAGCACCTACTTTTCTAATGTTTTCCTATTCTATTAATCTAGTCCAAGTTTGTTCTACTATAATGAAGAGAAATTATATTTGACATATCCTTTTACTATCAAGCCTTATTTTCTATCCTTACCTTGCCACAACCTCTGATCACTCTGTTCTGCCCTGCTTTCCCAAGTTATCACCTATACTCTAGTCTCACTTCATCCCCTCAAAATCTTGACTCTTTAACTAACTAGTTCAAGTCCATTGTCCTATTCCTACTCACTCTTTTCCAAATGCTATCCCTGAATTACTGTACTATGTCTTCTTTCCTTCTCTGATGATAATGAATAGAAGTAGAAAAAGTCAAACAGCTATGCTGACTGGGTTCATTACAAATTTGCATTATCTAATTTCAACTGGGACCTCATTTAAAAAAATTAATTAATTAATTGATTTTTAGTTTTCAACATTTACTTCCATAAGTTTTAGATTTTCTCTACCTCTCTTTCCACCTCCCTCCCCAAGGTGGCATGCAATCTGATATAGGCTCTATATATACATTCTTATTAAGCATATTTTTACATTAGTCACATTGTATAGAAGAATTAGAATGAATGGGAGGAACCATGAGAAAACAAAACAAAACAAAACGAAAAGAAAGCAAATTCTCTGCTTTGATCTGCATTCAGACTCCATAATTCTTTCTCTAGATATGGATGGCATTTTCCATCATGAATTTTTTGCAGTTGTCTTAGAACCTTGCATTGCTGAGAAGAGCTAAATCTATCAAAGTCAATCATCCCACAAAGTGGCTGTATTGTGTACAGGTGTCCTCCTGGTTCTGCTCCCCTCACTTAGCATGAGTTCATATGTCTTTCCATGTTTTTCTGAAGTCCATCTGCTCTTCATTTCTTATAGGACAATAGTATTCCATTACATTCATATACTAAGACTTGTTCAGCCATTCTCTAACTTTGATGGGCATCCCCTTAATTTCCAGTTCTTGGCCATAACAAAAAGCTGCTAGAAATATTTTTCTATATGTGGGTCCATGTCCCATTTTTATGGTCTCTTTGGGATGCAGCCCTAGAAGTGATATTGCTGGGTCAAAAGGTATGCATATTTTTATAGCCCTTTGGGCATAGTTCCAAATTGCTTTGGTTGGATCAGTTCACAACTCCACCACCAATGAATTACAATTTTCCCACATCTTCTCCAGCACTTATAATTTTCATTTTTTGTCATGTTAGTCAATCTGATAGGTGTGCTGTGGTACCTAAGAGTTGTTTTGATTTGCATTTCTCTAGTCAATAATGATTTAGAGCATTTTTTCATATGACTATACATAGCTTGAACTTATTCCTCTAAAAACTGCCTGTTCATATCCTTTGACCATTTATCAGTAGGGGAATGACTCGTATTCTTATAAATTTGACCCAATTCTCCTTATAATTTAGAAATGAGGCCTTTATCAGAGACATTGGCTGTAAAAATTCTTTCCTAATTTTCTTCTTGCCTCCTAATCTTGGTTGCATTGGCTTTGTTTGTGCAAAAACTTCAATTTAATGTAGTCAAAATTATCCATTTTGATTTACATAATGTTTTCTTTCTCTTGTTTGGTCATAAATTCCTCCATTCTCCATAAATCTGACTGGTAAACTATTCCTTGCTCTCCTAATTTGCTTATAGTAAATAATCTAATTTATAATTAATTATAAATTATAATTTATATCTAATTAATCTAATTAATAATAAAATATAGTAAATATCTAAATCATGTACCCATTTGGACATTATTTTGGTACATAGTGTAAGATGTTAGTCTATGCCCAGTTTCTGTAATACTATTTTCCAGTTTTTCCAGCAGTTTTTCCTAATAGTGAGTTCTTATCCCAGAAGCTGGGGTCTTTAGATTTATCTAACAGTAAATTATTACAGTCATTGACTTCTGTGTCTTCTGTACCTCACCTATTCCACTGATCCACCACTCTATTTCTTAGCCAGTACCAAGTAGTTTTGATGATTGCTGCTTTATAATTCAATTTAAGATCTGGTATGGCTAGGCCACCTTCCCTTGCATTTTTTTCCATCAATTCCTTTGATATTCTGGACCTTTTGTTCTTGCAGATGAATTTTGTCATTATTTTTTCTAGCTCTATAAAATATTTTTTTTGGTAGTTGGATTGTTAGGACACTGAATAAGTAACTTAATTAAGGTAGAATTGTCATTTTTACTATATTAGCTCAGCCTACCCATGAGAAACTGAGGTTTTCCCAGTTATTTAGATCTGAGTTTATTTGTGTGAAAAGTGTTTTGTAATTGTGTTCAAATAATTCCTGGGTTTGTTTTGGCAGGTAGACTCCCAAATATTTTATAATGTCTACAGTAACTTTAAATGGAATTTCTCTTTCTATCTTTTGCTGTTGGACTTTGTTAGTAATATATGGAAATGCTGATGATTTATGTGGATTTATTTTATATCTGCAATTTTGCTGAAGTTGTTTATTATTTCAAGCAGTTTTTCACTTTATTTTCTAGGATTCTTGAAGTATATTATCATATCATTGGGATCTCACTTTTAAACAGTAATACTTTTACTCTTCTCTAATTGGTTCTCTATCACAGACCCCACAATGGCTACTAAAAACCTTCACTTCTGTTTTTCAAGCTACCTATGCCACCTCTTTCTCCTCCTTTCAGCAGAGGACCTTATCATATAATACCTAAAAAGTTGAAGACATCCATCTCAAGATGACTTTCTTCCCCAGTTCTATGCTTCAAATTGTTTCAGAATCATCCTCATGTGCTTCAGTTTGAGAGTATTCAGTGGCCTTTCTCCATGTCAACACCAACTCTTCTACCTCAGTTTCATTTCCATCTGTTTCCTATGGCAGTATGCCTCTTTCATTGTTCTATTGCTTCATTGTTCCCTTTCTTCATTTTCAAATTATCTTTATTCAATGCTTCCTTTTTTGCAATCTGAAATCATACCCAGAACTCTTCATCCTTAAAAAAAACCAATAACCAACCCACAGTGCTTGACCCTGTTATCCCTTACAACCCATTGTACTGTATCTTTCTTCCCTTTCATTGGCAAACTGCTAGAATAAGCTATCCTTACTCATATTCCTCACATTTCTTAACCCCTTATAATCTAGTTTCTGCTTCTCCTTCCCCACCCCAGTTTCCACCACTGGAATAAACCTGCTCTCACCAAGGTCACCAATAATCTCTCTAGTACTCAATCCAAAGACTTTTTCTCAGTCCTCACACTTTTTGACCTCTCTGCATCAGTCGACACTATTGACCACCTGATCCTTGTGGATATTCTCTCTTTCTTGGGTTTTGTGACATTGCTCTGTTGTGTTTTCTTCCTACTTATCTAACAAACCCTTCTCAGTCTCTTTTGAGGGATCATCTATGTTTTGCCCTCCATGTGTGGTTGTACCCCTGGGTTCTCATGGGCCCCTTCCTATTCTTTCACAGCACTGTCTTTTGGTGATCTCATCAACTCCCTTAGATTCAACTATTATTTTTATTGAAATGACTCACAGGTTGACAAACCCAGCCCTCAATCTGAATATCTCATGGTCATTTCAAAGTCCACATGGGAAAAACAGAATTCATCATCATTCCCCTAAACCAATCCTTCTACTTGACTTCTCTCCTTCTATTGAGGACACTACCATTATTCTAGTCACACATATTTACAACCTAGGATTCAATCTCAACTTCGCTGTCACTCACCTATGACATTCATCATTACATCATTTTGATTCCACCTCCTTGACATTTCTTGCTTTACTTCTCATATACTCTAGTGTAAGTCCTTATCACTTCTCTCCTGGAGAACAACATACAATAGCCTTCTAATTGGTCTCCCAGTACCTGATCTCTCTATAATTCATCTTCAACAAAGTGGCAAACTGATGCCCCTAAAATACAGGCCTGTTCAGATCACCTCCCTACTCAAGAAACATCAATGGCTCTCCATCCTCTCTAGGATAACATCTAAACTTTTCTGGCATTTAAATCCCTTTACTATTTGGCTCCAGCCTATATTTCTAGATTTTTTATATATTACTTCCCCTCACACACTCCATTTTCTAGCCAAGTTGTCCTACTGTCTGTTCCTTGTACATCACATTATTTATATATCCCTGAACTTTCCATTTCATGCTTTTGCATAGGCCTTTTCTCATGCCTGGAACAGCATTCATCTTCAACTCCCTATCTTGGAATTCCTAGCTCTCTTCAAAGCTCAGTTCAATTGCCACCTCTTTCAAGAGGGCTTTCCAATTCCTTTAGTAAATAGTGCCTCTATTCCTCTACCCAAACCACATTATATTTTTTAATATGGTATTTACTTGTAATTTACTTGCATCTCTCTCTCTCTCCTGTCCATCCCTTATCAATGTAAACTTTTGAAGTCATAGACTGTCTCACTTTTATATTTCTTATTCCTAGCACCTAGCATAATTATTAGCACATAAAAAGGGCTTAATAAATGTTTGTTGATTGAATGACTTATTGATTCAATATCTCCTAGTTGCTATTGACAGAAAATCTAAAGTTCTAACTGGCATTCAGTAACCTACAAATATAGACCCAATCTAATCAACATAAGATTTCTAACTGAAACTTACCCAGTCTCCTAATTTTACAGATGAAGAGATCTATGTTTGAACCTTCATTTCACACTTCTTTGCCCACACTGCTTTCTAGTTAGACTGGATTTTTCACCACTCCACAAACATGTCCTGTACTTGATTGTCTCTATGCCCAGACTCAACATATCCCCTCTACATAGAATGCCTTTTCCATCTATCTATCTGTTGAAATCTGACTCTTCTTTCCATTCTTTTAGACCTAATTCAAATATTACTTCCTCCATGGAGTTTTTCCTGATCACCTATTCCTAGTCAGACATGATCTCATCCTTCATGGAACTCTCATTATACTCGGTATTTGCCCTATCATGTATTGTTATTTTGGTGTTATAATTTTGTGTTATAATTATCTGCTACTTGTCCTACTTGATCTATCAAACTGTAAGCTCTTAAAGGGCAGCAAGAGTATCTTTATATTTCTCTCAGTACTTAGCATTAACACAGTGCTTGGTGCATAGTAGACATTTAATACATCTCTTGACCATTACTTGGCAATTCCTTTCCCACTCTGGAGTCCATTTTAGCCTTCCTGGAATGTAGATCCTTCCATTGGGTTACTGGCTTCACTTACCATTTTAGATGGGTTTGACTTGTTAGAGGAGTAATAAGCTAGCTGGGGATATTCTCTCTTTCCTTCCTGTTCCATTTGCTGTATAAAATCCAAGTTCTTAGATGTTCCAACTAGGTAAATTACGTGTAATAGTTTATACAATTCATAGTTCATGTTAGTTCTAATAGGTACAGAAATCACTCCCAACCAAAATTTTAGCAATGTCTGAATTCCCACTTCCCTGCACTGCCAAAAAAAAAAAACATTTGTGTTTCACCTCTGGCAACTTTTAAACAAATAAACAACAAATATCCTATATGTCAAAGAAGAAACAAAAAAATGCTCCTCCTTTTATATGATTATTTACTATTTATTTTCCCAGTTTGCCTCTTGCTAACTGGAGACAGTACTGTGATATATGTTTTCAATATGTTACCTCTCTTTGAGAATATGGGTGTTAGTTTCTAGAGTCAGAATTCTACTGTATTCTCCCTGTAGAGAAAGAATAGCAAACCAATCAGGAGATTTCCCATTGAATTTGTCGATAGAGACAAGTCAATATTACGTTTCTGAAGTTTAAGAAGGAAATAAAGGACTTACAATTACAAGTATTCAGGTAAATATATTACATTAGTTACATTCAGACTGCACAGTCTTTGAAATACCATCTTCATATAAATAGAAAAAAATGCAATTTATCTATAACACATGCAGAATTCAATAAATAGTTATCAAGTGCCTGTTTGGTTTAGCACCAGGAATAAAAAGACAAAAAGAAAATAATCTCTGTCCTCAAGGAGTTTGACTTCTACTAGTATCTCTACATTCATAATTAGTCATGAGATTGAAATGTTCCTTGAAGCCCAACTATCAAATTCTTCTTAGGAAACTTTTTGAAGAACAGTGGGCTTCCAAACTTGTGACTTCATTGGTTTCTAAAACTTCCATTGTAAAAATTTATTTTTACCACTAAAAATCAATAGCTGGTCTGTAATTTATAATCTTAGAGAATTGTTTTAAGTAATGTGTGGGTGATTGGCTTCTTTAGCTATGGGCATACAGATAGTATGTGTCAGAGGTAGGCCTGGAACTCAGGTCTTTCCAACTGGCTCTGTATCCACTACTGTTGAGGTTTGGGGTCTAAAGATTCATCATAATGGGTAGATTTTTAAGGAGCCTAAATATTTGTGGCATTTATGTGGTAGAATAATCTGTCACAGAGTAAGTCTGCACTAGATTAATCTCAGCACCTTCATGGAGGCAAGATGGATCTTATATACAGAAAGACTAAGGGAAGGATCTAGGAGAGATCTAGAAAAGGGGTTTGGGGAGGGTCTTGAGAAAGAGTCTAAGGAAAAACTTGACTACTTATGTAAGACTCCAGGAATGAGATTAAGGGTGGGAAATAACTGAAGGTTACTTGGAGATGACAGACAATGGAGGGCTAGGCTAGTTTAAGGGTAACAGATTTGAGTATAGATATTTTGATAAAATCAAGGGTGGGAAGTAACTGACAATGGAGGGCTAGCCTAGGTTAAGAGTAACAGAGATTTGGGCCTGTGGATAATGAAAGGCTTATGACCTCAAGCAAATACCTCACCAAGTGGGAAGATTCAAGGGGGTTTCCAGAGCCTAAACCCCATCACTACCATGTTGACTGGGGAAACACACACATAAACACACACACACACACACACACACACACACACACGGCTATAATTGTTTCACGTCTTTTTCTGATTCGCTATTGTCTACTTTTTGTGTTTGTGTGTATATCTATGTGTCTGTATGGAAAAGATAATTAATAATTTTTTTTATCTTAATAATGATTTACAAGTATTTCATATTGAAATAGTTCCTTTGTTTTCTCTTTTTTTGGTTCATCTTGTTTTGTTTTTGTTTGACCTAATTTGAATAATTTCAGCAAAAAGTATTCCATGGTCGACTTGACACAGAGGCTAAGTCCAAATGTCTGGGTGGCTTTACATTATAGATTCAACTCTGAAAAGTAGTTTTGATAGACCATTGAAATCTCACCCTTCCTTCCATATTGTGCTGATCATTAGCAGATATTACTGCTTCTCCAGCCATGCTTGTCTGTTTCCTTCATGGAAGTTATCTTCACATTCTCACTTCATTAGCATGGGTATCTACATGAACAGGCAATTCTCTTTTTTTTTTTTTAAGAGGGAAATTTCGGTTAAGTGACTCGCCCAACGTCATACAGCTAGTAAATGTTAAGTGTCTGAGGCCGGATTTGAACTCAGATCATCCTCACTGTAGGGCAATTCTCAAAGGAAGAAGCTATCAAGTATGACATGAAAAAATACTCTGAGTCATTGACAATTAAAATGTAAAGGCAACTCTGAGGTTTCACCTCACATCTATCAGATTAGCAAAGATGACAAAAAAGGAAAATGACACATAAATATATGGTTGGTAGACCTATGAGTTGGTCTAGTGATCCTAGAGTTATTGTTGTTGTTGTTGTTTTTTTAAGCAATTGGGCTTAAGTAACTTGCTCAAAGTTACACAGCCAGTTATTTCTGGGTGGGTGCTAAGTGTCTGAGCCTGGATTCGATCCCCAGGTCTTCTCAACACTGGAGCCGGTGCTCTTACTCGCTGTGCTACCTGGCCGCCCTGAGTTATTGTTGTTGTTGATCCTTTATTCTTGAAGAGGAGCAATGACTTCATGAGGATGAGGTTTTGGCTTGTTCATGAATTGGATATGAGTGGGCCAGAGCCGTACAAAGTATCAGTCTCACTGTCTCCTCCAGAGATACTGAAGTCCAGTGGCAAGACAAAGGTCAAGACAACTGGTAATGGTGCAGGATGTAGCTCATGACCTTGACCTTTCTAAATTAAGGTCTTTCACAGGTCTTCATTTGTCTGAGGCCATGCCCATTCAATAACTAAGAGCTGTGACAAAAGATGGCTCAATTTGCCATCACAAAGATATCAATTTGGGGGATGGGGAGGGAGTGTCAGAGTTTCTAGTCCAAACAGAAAATAATTGCTTCTTACACTGATTCTAAGTTATCAAAACCTAAACAACGAGCCACAAAGACTTGGATCGGGGCTATTATTGGTCATTCAATAATTTGGGTTTTAAGGCAAAGTCAAGTAGCTCCATTTAAAACACAATGAGCTTTTAAAAATCTGTCTTTTCAGAGTTATATTTCAAAAAATAAAGAATGAAAACCAAGTGTGTAAAAAGTAAATTGACCCAGTTTTTTGCAGAAAAATAAAGAAGAAAGAGGATGAGAAGGGGAGGAAGAGGAGAAGAGGAGGAGGAAGAGGAGAAGAGGAGGAGGAGGAGGGGAAGAAAAAGAATAACAAGAAGAACCCCTAACTTCTGCTTGAATTGGCAGGTTGGTTCCCCAGAGTGTTGAGGTTTCAGGGGTGCTCTGGACCCCAAAATAGCAACACACTGGGTCCTGACCAAATGAAGTTAACTGAAGCCTTCTTTCAGCCAAAGAAAAACGAAGTTTATTAAAGATCTACCATATTGGCCAAACTCTTAAGAAATCTCACCATTGACCAGACTCTTAAGGAATCTGAGCATTGGTAATGCTAATGCCAGCAGGCCAGATTGAATCTAAGTTAGATTGAATCTGAGCATTTGTGACTCTTGTATTGACAATCAGGCCAGAGTGAATCTGAGCACCTTCATGGAAACAGTATAGGTCTTATGTACAAAAAGATTGTGGTAGGGATCTAGGGTTGTCAAAGTAGTCTGGGGTGACCAGAGGAGGGTTTTAATGAGGGTCTTGATGGGAGTGGCCAGTAGCTGAGGTAACTAGAGGTCAGACACTAGGACCTAAGAAAATGGGATTTTGATGGGATCTAGGGTGGGAAGTAGCCTGAGGCAATCCAGAGGTAACAATGGAGGGTTAGGCTAGGTTAAGGGTAACAGATTTGGGCATGAAAAGCCAGATCAAGTGGGAAAAGAGGAGAGTACAAGGTGGGGTTTTCCAGGGTGTATGGACAAATGAGACTCAAATTCTTTTGGGGTAAGGGGAAGGTCTCAGCTTGGGCCTGTACCCTGTCATTAGGGCTGTGACTACTACTCTCACAATACATGTGAAAGACAATTAATATAAAACATTCTCCTAACAGCCCGTTTCACTTCTTTCCATAAATACAGCCTTCATGGAAGGAATAAGCTTAAACTTAGACCAGTGTAATTGTAATGAGGTACACGGTTAAGAAATGTGTGTAACAAGATTTAATTTACAACAGTTATTTTGGAAGTCCTCTCTCTGTGTAGATACTTGTGGGGAGTTTGGGGACCCCCAAAGTCCCCCACCCAGAAAAATTAAAAGTCAGAGGTATCTTGAGGAAGGAACAGAAAGTTTATTCAGTTCTTGGGAGAAGAGGGTGTCCCTTCCACCAGTATGAACCAGCAGAATGAGGCCTGTTACAGAAGACAGAATGAGAATTTATACCCTAATGCAATCAAGCCCTCTCCCACCACTGTCCCTTCTCCCATTGGCTGGAAGGTGGGCTTACAATCTGAGCTCGAATTCTCCTCCAATGATAAGGAACAGAGAAGCCCACCACTATCTCTCAGTGGCTGGGAGGCAGGCTTACAAAGAACAAGGAAATAGGGGATAGCCAGTTCAAATATACCTATCCTTATTGGGCAAATACCAAAATGAAGAAGGGAGGAATTAAGAGCTTAATGCTGATTGACAGCAAGGGAAAGGGGGAAGGGTCCTGAACAATCTGAGCAATTCAAATCTTCAGGTCCTTATTTGGACAATGCTAAAGTAAGGGAGGAGCAAAAGTTGCCAGCAAGGCCCGAGGTTGAAAACCCCTAAAGCCTAATGCTGATAAGGTATAGCAAACAAGTTGGAGGTAGAAAGACTCCTGAAGAGGCCTAATGCTGATTTGGCAGTAATAAAGAAGGGGGAAGGGGGAAGCCAAAACTCCAGCTTGCTCCCACAAGAAAACTTACGGGCTGAGAAATTTTAACCTTTCCCATTCACACTGGAAAGCAATTTGGAACCATGCCCCTGAAATCACTAGACTTGTGTACCCTTTGTTCCAGTGATACTGCCATTAAACTGATACCCCACTGAGATCCAACAAATACAAAAGACACACATTTAAAATTTTTATTTTGTTTTTTATAGTTATTGCTAAAAGCTAGAAAAGTGAGGGGAAATCTATCACTTGGGGAATGGCTAAATAAATTATGGTATAGGAATATGATGCAATATTATTATATAAAAAAATAGTGAGGTAGTTTCAGAGAAACTTGGGAAGACTTTTATCATCTGATACAGAGTGCAATGAGTAGAACCAGAAGAATAATTTATCCAGTGATAATGCTGTAAAGAAAAACAACTTTGAAAGACTTAAGAATGCTTATCCATGCAATGACCACCCACCATTCCAGAGGACTGATAATGAAATATGTTATGCACCTCCTGACAAAGAGCTGATGAATTTTTTTGGACCTGGAAAAAAAATTTTGCACACAGTCAATATGGGAAGAGAAAGAAAAAGAAAGAGGGAGAGAGGGAGGGGGAGAGGGAGAGAGGGAGAGAGAGAGAGAGAGAGAGGAAGAAGTCCAACAAGTCAACACTTACTATTATAGCATAGTTTATGGTATAATTAGCATGTACCAGTGAAGAGGTTACCAACTAAGAGGGTTAGGGTTGCTCTGGAGACCCCAAAATGCCAACACTTTGGGTCCTGCCAAATGAATTTAACTCAAGTCTTCTCAGCCAAAAAAAAGTAAAATTTATTAAAAGTTCGCTTGCATTAGACACAGAGTAAGTCTGTGCTAGGTCATTCTGTGGCACTCTCACAAACATGAAGATGGGATGGGGTTTTATATAGGTTGTGGGAGAAATCTAGGGGTGGTCTAGGGGAGGAGTTTGGGGAGGAGTTAATGAGGTCAGTGAGTGATTAAGGGTGGGAGGCCACCTAGAGACCACAAACAATGGTGGGCTAGGCTAGTTCAAGGGTGGGAAGTAGATGAACGATGGAGGGCTAGGCTAGTAACTAGGCTAGAGTTAGTAGTTAGTAACTAAGCTAGAGGTCTGGGTCCAGCCACAATGTAAGGCTTATTGCCTCGTGCAAATGCCTCATCAAATGAGATGATTTAATAAAGAGTCCAAGGGAGATTCCCAGAGCCTGTACCTCAGCGACTCAAGGAGAACTTGAGGGGGCTCCCAGAGCCCATACTTCATCATTCCCCCCTCAAACAATTGGGACCCAAATTCCTTTGGGGTAAAGGGCAAAAGTCTAAGCTTCTGAAAGTGTTTCCTGCTGGCAAGGGGAGTGGAGCTGTCCCTGCCTCTCTGGGTCCCATTCAAGGGGGTCAGACTTCACATTCAAGGGGTCAGACTCTGGAACGTGGATGATGCGAGGTCCAGTGGGCTGGAAAACTTGGATTCAGTCAGAGATTTGCATAGCCTTAGTGGTCATCCAGAGGTTGATGGCTTGAACCCTGGAGGAGACAAGCCTGGTAAGGAGGTTAAGCAAACAAGGACCAAACAAGCACCAAAGGAAAATAATAATAATAATAATAAAGAAAAGACAATTTCCCTGGTAGGAATTAAAGATGACTGTTGCAAGGCCAAAATGCTGTCAGATATCTCTTTCCTTTCTAAATTGCTCCATGGACATTTAGCACATGGAAAGCAAAAGCAGGCACAGAATCTAACAGTTTTAAAAAAAAAAAAGCAACAATTCCCAAAGCCCGTTCTCTCCTTCATCATACAGAGTAAAAGGTTTCTTCTAGATTGGGTAAAGCTGGAGTGGCGGTCAATTTAGTATTCAAAGTCTCAAAAGCTTTCACCTGGTGGTCTGGGCCTAGAGTAGCAATTAATGGTTGCAATCCCTCCCAGGACTTGGGCTTAATTGGATATAAATTACTCTGGGGGAACACTTTAGGATCTAGGAGTAAAAAACAAATACTGGGATGGCAGAAATAGTTCACCCAGGAATTTCCTGATCCCAGACAATTGACTTAACTATCTCCCACACTCCTGAGGGAACATGGGGAGATCTGGGAGGCTTAACTAGAGAAAATTGGCTTCCCAATTTCACCAACAGGTCCCTTCCCAACAAGGGGAAAGGATAAGAGGAGAGAATAAGGAAGGAGTGTCCAAACAACAGATTCTCAAGTAGGCAGGGGACTGGGTATGTCTGGAAACATCCTATAGTTTCCCCTTCAATGCCCCTGACCTGACTAGTCAAGGGGAGGGTAGAACCAATTGGTTAGAACAGAGAACTTAGCCATAATAAATTGAGTAACATCTTCAGCCTTGATGCTTGCCAAGAGTTCAGTGAGAGAAATGGAGTAGGTGGGAACATTGCCAAGCCTCAGGCTTTCCTTTCACTCCAAGTCTTGAGAAGACTGGAGGACAGGGTACTGTGAGGTGGCTCCACCACTTTTCCAGCCTCAGGGACAATCCTTCCTCCAATGTCCCTCCTGATCAGATGGGCACAGTTCTAGAGGCATTGGTTCCTGGGGCTCCCTCTGGGGGGGGTGCCCTGGAGGGGCACTTCTTGGACCAGTGACCCTTCTTGTGGCATCGAAAGCAGGTTTCCCCACTGCCCAAGTGACTGGGTTTCCTTCAAGGGGGTCCCCTAGAGGGGCTTTTCCTGGCCATGGCAGCAGCCAGGAATGGAGCATGTTCTCTGTCTCTGGTTTGTTCCCTGCATTCTTTCTTCTCTGCTGCAACCAGATCTCTGTTATTAAAGACTCCAAAGGCCATCTCCAGGGATTGGGCCTGAGGTGTTTGGGGTCCCAATGCCAATTTCTGCAGTTTCCTCCTAATATCTGAGGCAGACTGACTAATATAACATGTTAAGGATTGTTGTCCCTTCTATAGAGTCAGGATCTAAATTTGTATGATTTTTAATAGCTTCTGCAAGTCTATCTAGGAAAAGGGCGGGGTTTTCTTGATTTGTCTGAGAAATTTCTCTAACTTTCTGATAATTTACTTGCTTTTGAAATGCAGTTCTTGGGCCTTCTAATAGGCAAAGTGCCATATGGTCTCTTTTCTCTGTCCTCCCAGATCTGATAATCCCACCATGAGTCACTAGTGGGAACAAGAGCTGGTCCTGGGGGGGTATTTTCTAGCCAAAAAATCCCAAAATTTTGGGGCTTGTTCCCAGATTCTCCTCTACTCCTCAGTGGAACAACAGGTAGAGAAGAGGATATGCAAATCACCCCAAGAAAGCTCAAATTGCAGGGATGAGTCCTGAAAGCCTTCAGTAAACTTTGTTGGGTTTTCAGAGAATTTACCCAATTTTTCTTTAATTTGATTGAGATCTGAAATGGAGAATGGGACACGAATTCTAGTTGTCCCACCAGTCGAGAGAGGTGCTTCCCTTAAGGGAAAAAGCCCTGAAGGCAGTGTGGGGACAGAGGCTTGGGAAGGGAGATTGGAAGTCCCACTTTCTGTCAGAGAGTGACTGGGGGGGGGTGCTAGCTGAACTGGATCAGACTGTAAGACTGGGGGATCTGGCTGGCAAGGGGGTAAATCAACTGGCACCTGAGGGGTGGAAGGGGGCAGAAGAGGAGATACCTCTATGACTATATGTGGTATCTGGGGGGGGGGGGGGTAGGGCCTGAGGCCTGAGTGGGTGTTGCCTCAGGGGGAGGGGCCACAGAGGGAGGCACTTCAGCCTGATCAGTGGCTGGGACCTGAGCAGGGCTCCCTGAGGGGGGAGGGGCCATGCTAGAAGACGCAGGGTAGGAGATATGGATCGTGTAGGAGACAGGAAATGAGGGGTGTTGGGCTAGAGGAAAAAGGAAGGGGAACCAAGGGGAAAAGGGTTGGGGTGCAGCAGGAGGGGCTGGGGGAGCTGCCTCAGTGACCTGAGCAGGAGTTGCTGAAGGGGGAGGGGCTGGGGCTGAAGCCGTAGGAAAGGGGTCATTTAATTGG
Source organism: Petaurus breviceps papuanus (assembly GCF_028583685.1). NCBI lineage: Eukaryota > Metazoa > Chordata > Mammalia > Diprotodontia > Petauridae > Petaurus > Petaurus breviceps. The sequence goes on from NW_027185764.1 coordinate 22,346,001, forward strand.
TCCCCAGAGCCCCATTGGAGGGGCTCTAGCTTCAAGCATCTCACAGTATTTCCTGAGAACCTTGTTCTGAGAAAGTTCAACAAAGGCTATTAATTAGGCAACTTCAATCCATCTTCCTTCTCTGTGACAGTATGATTCTAACTGCAAGAGAGTATTTTAAAGTCCCCAAAACAGGCCATAATTCATTGTCTTTTAGGCTATACCTAGGCCAAATAGTGTTGCAAAAAAACGCCAGCTTTTTCTTGTTAAGATCTCCAGAGAAACTAATTTTTTTTCCAATGTTGTAAAAGACAACCCAAAGGCGGAACTTTTGGGAGCTACAGGCATAGGGCCAGGAAGTCCCTTCCTCCATAAAGAAAGATTTGAGAGTAAGCCTAGGAAAACAAACAAAAAAATCCCACAAAAAAGTAGCTGAAGTTTTCCCAGTTCCCTAGCGCTGAGAGAATTGAAAGAATATGCCTTATATTTCCAGATGGGGTGTCTGTCCTTATCTTCCATTCTTCAGAAACTGTGCACATGTCCATGTTCTCCAAAATAACCAAACAGAACAGAAACCCTGAGGTCAGGCTGAGCACAAAACAGCCTCCTAGCTGTCTGACCTAATGGGACCTGAGAGGTCAGGCCCCCCCAAAACACACACACACACAAAACCAAAAACAAAACAAAAAACTGCACTTCTAAGGTACTAGGGAAAGGGAGAGGCTTATGTACCTCCCAGTCCCAGCTGGAGAAAACTTGAGATTAGCAGTGTTTCCCGGTATCAGGGAACCATAAAAATGAAGAGGTTACCTACTAAGAGGGTTATGGTTGCTCTAGAGACCCCAAAATTCAACTCAAGTCTTCTCAGCCAAAGAAAAGTAAAATTTATTAAAAGTTTGCTTGCATTAGACACAGAGTAAGTCTGTGCTAGGTCATTCTATGGCACTCTCACAAACATGAAGACAGGATGGGGTCTTATATACAGAAGGTTGTGGGAGGAATCTAGGGGAGGAGTTTGGGGAGGGTCTTCAGGAGGAGTTAATGAGGTCAGTGAGTGATTAAGGGTGGGAGGCCACCTGGAGACCACAAACAATGGTGGGCTAGGCCAGTTCAAGGGTGGGAAGTAGATGAACAATGGAGGGCTAGGCTAGTAACTAGGCTAGAGTTAGTAGTTAGTAACTAGGCTAGAGGTCTGGGCCCAGCCACAATGTAAGGCTTATGGCCTTATGCAAATCCCTCATCAAATGAGATGATTTAATCAGAGTCTAAAGGATGTTCCCAGAGCCTGTACCTCAGGGACTCAAGGAGAGCTTGAGGGGGCTCCCAGAGCCCATACCTCATCACCAGGAACTGGGATACAAAGGCAAGATTACACACTCTGCCATCAAGGATCTCAAATTCTAATGGAGAAGACAAATAAATGCAAACCATTATATATATAGAAGATATACACAGGATAAATAGGAGGAAATCCCCAAGGGAAGGTATTGGGGGTAGCACTGGTTGCGAGGTGGGGGAAGGGAGGCAAGGAAAAGGGAAAATGACCCTGATAGAAGGTAGAATTAGAGCCAAGTCTTGAAGGAACCTCAGGAAATGAGGAGTTGTAGGTGAGGAGGGAGACAGGAGACGGGAGACAGCCATTAAGAGGGTACTTAGGAGAATTTGAGAGTAGCAGTTACTGTCCTCTGGGGACCAGTTGGAGAATGCTGTCTTCTTCTTCTCCTTTTCCCTCTTTTTCTTCCTTCTCCTCCTTTCTTCTTCTTCTTCTTCTTCTTCTTCTTCTTCTTCTTCTTCTTCTT